>NW_026277419.1:22500-74787 GCF_023373465.1 Oncorhynchus keta | reverse complement strand
TCAGTATACTTCACGTTCAATTTACATGTGCTTCTGCTCTCAGTCCTTAATGAGGTCCCTTTAACACCGAGGTCCCCTGAATACTGCTTAGCGGTAACTATGGTGACAGGTTCTACGTTCTCTGATCGTTTGGTAGAACCTCGTCTCCTCTGGGTCCCAACCTAAAGATATTTTACACTGTAAAAGGTTAAAATAATTGTTGACAGGGTCCTCCTCTGTTACCCAGAACACACCGCTTCACCCAGACAGCGTCCCAACAGTCTAAAGTAGCTCGTCTTCTCCTCCTCCTGATCTGAAAAGACCTGGTCACCTGAAACCCAATTCCCTCATCATATATTCTTTATACTGTTTTCCTGCGCAGACGAAGGAGAGGAGAGGAGGCGAGAGGAAGAGAAGGAAGCATCTTCAGACTATTGAGATTCAGCCGGCTGAATTCCCTCCATTATTAAAACAATTCATTTAGCGCTCTTGACAGATAGCATTTTAGCCAACCGGTCGCTCTAGACAGACAGTTAGCTAACCATTAGCTCTAGACAGACAGTTAGCTAACTGTTAGCTCTAAACAGACCCGTTAGCTCTAGCCAGACAGTTAGCTAACCGCTAGCTCAAAACAGACAGTTAGCAAACCGTTAGCTCTAGACAGTTAGCTAACCGTTAGCTCTAGACAGACAGTTAGCTAACCGTTAGCTCTAGACAGACAGTTAGCTAACCGTTAGCTCTAGACAGACAGTTAGCTAACCGTTAGCTCTAGACAGACAGTTAGCTAACCGTTAGCTCTAGACAGACAGTTAGCTAACCGTTAGCTCTAGACAGACAGTTAGCTAACCGTTAGCTCTAGACAGACAGTTAGCTAACCGTTAGCTGTAGACAGACAGTTAGCTAACCGTTAGCTCAAGACAGACAGTTAGCTAACCGTTAGCTCAAAACAGACAGTTAGCTAACTGCTAGCTCTAGACAGACAGTTAGCTAACCGTTAGCTCTAGACAGACAGTTAGCTAACCGTTAGCTCTAGACAGACAGTTAGCTAACCGTTAGCTCTAGACAGACAGTTAGCTAACCGTTAGCTCTAGACAGACAGTTAGCTAACCGTTAGCTCTAGACAGACAGTTAGCTAACCGTTAGCTCTAGACAGACAGTTAGCTAACCGTTAGCTCTAGACAGACAGTTAGCTAACCGTTAGCTCTAGACAGACAGTTAGTTAACCGTTAGTTCTAGACCGACAGTTAGCTAACCGTTAGCTCTAGACAGACCGTTAGCCAACCGTTAGCTCTAGACAGACCGTTAGCCAACCGTTAGCTCTAGACAGACCGTTAGCCAACCGTTAGCTCTAGACAGACCGTTAGCCAACCGTTAGCTCTAGACAGACCGTTAGCCAACCGTTAGCTCTAGACAGACCGTTAGCCAACCGTTAGCTCTCGACAGACCGTTAGCCAACCGTTAGCTCTAGACAGACCGTTAGCCAACCGTTAGCTCTAGACAGACCGTTAGCTTAGCGCTCCAGACTACCTAGAATATAAAATAGCAGTTGGCTCTAGACAGCCCTTGACAGGTAGCTCTAGACAGACAGTTAGCTAACCGTTAGCTCTAGACCGTTAGCTAACCGTTAGCTTAGCGCTCCAGACTACCTAGAATATAAAATAGCATTTATCAGACATATAGAAAACATAGTGTATCTATAGCAACATCATCAATAGAAAAGCCTTCGTGGTTAGTTCCTTCATGTTAATAACATGTAATACTGGGGAAAGGTAATACTGTTTACTTCACTGTGTTAGGCATCTCTCTACTCAACATTAAGTTATACCTTCATCCCTCCATGTTCACAGCTGAGAGATGGAGGGAGGGATAGAGGAGAGATGGAGGGAGGGATAGAGGAGGGATGGAGGAGGGATAGAGGAGGATGGAGGGAGGGATAGAGGAGGGATGGAGGGAGGGATAGGAGAGATGGAAGGAGGGATAGAGGATGGAGGGAGAATAGAAGAATGGAGGGAGGGATAGAGGATGATGGAAGGAGGGATGGAAAGGGAGGGAGGGAAAGAGAAGGGATGAAGGAAAAGATAGAGGAGATGGAGGGAGGATAGAAATAAGATGGAGGGAGGGATAGAAAGGGATGGAGGGAGGGATGGAGGGAGGGAGGGATGGAGGGAGGGATGGAGGGAGGGATGGAGGGAGGGAGGGATAGTGGTCCTTCTGTAGCTCAGTTGGTAGAGCATGGCGCTTGTAACGCCAGGTTAGTGGGTTCATTCCTGGACCACCCATACGTAGAATGTATGCATACATGACTGTAAGTCGCTTTGGATAAAAGCGTCTGCTAAATGGCATATATTATATTATAGAGGAGGGAGGAGGGATGAAGTAAGGATAGAGGAGGGATGGAGGGAGGGATGGAGGGAGGGAGGGATAGTGGTCCTTCTGTAGCTCAGTTGGTAGAGCATGGCGCTTGTAACGCCAGGTTAGTGGGTTGATTCCCGGGACCACCGATACGTAGAATGTATGCACACATGACTGTAAGTCGCTTTGGATAAAAGCGTCTGCTAAATGGCATATATTATATTATAGAGGAGGAGAGGGAGGGATGAAGTAGAGATAGAGGAGGGATGGAGGGAGGGAGTGAGAGGAGGGATGGAGGGAGGGAGGATGAAGGGATGGAGGAGGGATAGAGGAGGGATGGAGGAGGATGGAGGAAAAGGGAGTGAGAGGAGGGATGGAGGGAGGGAGGGATGAAGGGATGGAGGAGGGAATAGAGAGGGATGGAGGAGGGATGGAGGGAGAGGGATGGAGGAGGGGGAGTGAGAGGAGGGATGGAGGGAGGGAGGGATGAAGGGATAGAGGAGGGATGGAGGGAGGGAGTAAGAGGAGGTCCATCCCAACATGTTGACCAGGTGTAGTGTGTTAGTGGTTAGATATGGAGGGAGGGAGTAAGAGGAGGGATGGAGGGAGGGAGGGAGTAAGAGGAGGTCCATCCCAACATGTTGACCAGGTGTAGTGTGTTAGTGGTTAGATAACAGTTCATCATGAAGTTCTTTAGTCATTTCCTCAGTAGCCGAAGTGGTCACATGGTCAGTCCAACAATCCCAGGACTGGAAGGCCGTGATGGGGGGGAGAGGAGGAGGTGTGGCAGGTAGATGTCTGTCTGTAGTCCAGATCCTCCCACAACACAGCAGACCTGGTGGACAGACAGACAGACATCTATAGTAGGTCTGGAACAGAGCAGGTGTCACTCCTCAACACAGACAGACAGACGACGGACAGACAGACAGACAGACAGACAGACAGACAGACAGACAGACAGACAGACAGACAGACGGACGGACGGACGGACGGACGGACGGACGGACGGACGGACGGACGGACGGACGACGGACGGACGGACGGACGGACGGACGGACGGACGGAGGACGGGCGGGCTGACGGACGGACGGACGGACGGACAGACAGAGCCAGAGACCTGGTGGACAGACAGACAGACATCAACACGCTTGGCCTTCAAGCATCTCTGGGATGGAAATGGTCACATGATGTGTCCACCAGAGGGCAACAAACTAGATATTTAAGGAAGAGAGAAGAGAGCTAGAGAGGAGAGCTAGAGAGGAGAGAGGGGGAGAGGGGAGCTAGAGAGGGGGAGAGAGGAGAGAGGAGAGCTAGAGAGGGGGGAGAGAGGAGAGCTAGAGAGGGGGAGAGAGGAGAGAGGGAGCTAGAGAGGGGGAGAGAGGAGAGAGGGAGAGCTAGAGAGGAGAGCTAGAGAGGGGGGAGAGAGGAGAGCTAGAGAGGGGGAGAGAGGAGAGAGGAGAGCTAGAGAGAGAGCTAGGAGAGAGCTAGAGAGAGAGCTAGAGAGGAGAGCTAGAGAGGGGGAGAGGGGGAGAGCTAGAGAGGGGGGAGAGGAGAGAGGAGAGCCTAGAGAGGAGAGCTGAGAGGGGGGAGAGAGAAGCTGAGAGGGGAGAGAGGAGAGAGGAGAGCTAGAGAGGGAGAGAGGGAGAGCTAGAGAGAGGGAGAGAAGAGAGCTAGAGAGGGGGAGAGGGGAGAGCTAGAGAGGGGGGAGAGAGGAGAGCTAGAGAGGAGGGAGAGAAGAGAGCTAGAGAGGGGGAGAGAAGAGAGCTAGAGAGGGGGGAGAGAGGAGAGCTAGAGAGGGGAGAGAGGAGAGCTAGAGAGGGGGAGAGAGAGAGAGCTAGAGGGGGAGAGAGAGGAGAGCTAGAGAGGGGGAGAGAGGAGAGAGCTAGAGAGGGGGAGAGGGAGAGCTAGAGAGAGGAGAGAGAGAGAGGGGAGCTAGAGAGGGGAGAGAGGAGGGGGAGAGAGGAGAGCTAGAAGGGAGAGCTAGAGAGGGGAGAGAGAGAGCTAGAGAGGGGGAGAGAAGAGAGCTAGAGAGGGAGAGAAGAGAGCTAGAGAGGGGAGAGAGGAGAGCTAGAGAGAGGGGGAGAGAGGAGAGCTAGAGAGGGGGAGAGAGGAGAGCTAGAGAGGAGAACTAGAGAGCTAGAGAGGAGAGCTAGAGAGGGGGAGAGAGGAGAGCTAGAGAGGGGAGAGAGAAGAGAGCTAGAGAGGGGAGAGAAGAGAGCTAGAGAGGGGGAGAGAAGAGAGCTAGAGAGGGGGAGAGAAGAGAGCTAGAGAGGGGAGAGAAGAGAGCTAGAGAGGGAGAGAAGAGAGCTAGAGAGGGGGAGAGAAGAGAGCTAGAGAGGGGAGAGAGGGAGAGCTAGAGAGGGGAGAGAGGAGGAGAGAGGGGAGCTAGAGAGGGGGAGAGAGGAGAGAGGGGAGCTAGAGAGGGGAGAGAGGAGAGGGGAGAGAGGAGAGCTAGAGAGGGGGGAGAGAGGAGAGCTAGAGAGGGGAGAGAGGAGAGCTAGAGGGAGAGAGAGAGAGCAAGAGAGGGGAGGGGAGAGCAAGAGAGGGGGGAGAGAGGAGAGCAAGAGAGGGGAGAGAGGAGAGCAAGAGAGAGGAGAGCGAGAGAGGGGTGAGAGGAGAGCAAGAGAGGAGAGAGAGGGAGAGCAAGAGAGGGGGAGAGAGGAGAGCAAGAGAGGGGGGAGAGAGGGAGCTAGAGAGGGGAGAGGGAGAGCTAGAGAGGGGGAGGGGGAGAGCAAGAGAGGGGGGAGGGGGAGAGCAAGAGAGGGGGGAGGGAGAGCAAGAGGGGGGGAGGGGGAGAAGAGAGGGGAGGGGGAGAGCAAGAGAGGGGGAGGGAGAGCAAGAGAGGGGAGAGGGGAGAGCAAGAGAGGGGGAGAGAGGAGAGCAAGAGAGGGGGGAGAGAGGAGAGCAAGAGAGGGGAGAGAGGAGAGCAAGAGAGGGGAGAGGGAGGGAGCTAGAGAGGGGGAGAGAGGAGAGAGGGGAGCTAGAGGAGGGAGAGGAGAGCTAGAGAGGGGGGAGAGGGAGAGCTAGAAGGAGAGCTAGAGAGGGGGAGAGAGGAGCTAGAGAGGGGGGAGAGAGGAGAAGCTAGAGAGGGGGAGAGAGGAGAGCTAGAAGGAGAGCTAGAGAGGGGGGAGGAGAGAGCTAGAGAGGAGAGCTAGAGAGGGGGGAGAGAGGAGAGCTAGAGAGGGGGAGAGGAGAGCTAGAGAGGGGGGAGAGAGGGAGAGCTAGAGAGGGGGGAGAGAGGGAGAGCTAGAGAGGGGGAGAGGAGGAGAGCTAGAGAGAGGGGAGAGAGGAGAGCTAGAGAGGGGAGAGGAGAGCTAGAGAGGGGGAGAGAGGAGAGCAAGAGAGGGGGAGGGGAGAGCAAGAGAGGGGGAGAGAGGAGAGCAAGAGAGGGAGAGAGGAGAGCAAGAGAGAGGAGAGCGAGAGAGAGGGGTGAGAGAGGGAGAGCAAGAGAGGGGGAGAGAGGGAGAGCAAGAGTGGGGGAGAGAGAGGAGAGCAAGAGAGGGGAGAGGGAGGGGAGCTAGAAGGGGGGAGAGAGGAGAGCTAGAGAGGAGAGCTAGAGAGGGGGAGAGAGAGAGCTAGAGAGGGGAGAGAGGAGAGCTAGAGAGGGGGAGAGAGGAGAGCTAGAGAGGGGAGAGAGGAGAGCTAGAGAGGGAGAGAGGAGAGCTAGAGAGGAGGGAGGAGAGCAAGAGAGGGGAGGGAGAGCAAGAGAGGGGAGAGAGGAGAGCAAGAGAGGGGAGAGAGGAGAGCAAGAGAGAGGGGAGAGAGAGAGAGCGAGAGAGAGGTGAGAGAGAAAGCAAGAGAGGGGAGAGAGGAGAGCGAGAGAGGGGAGGAGGAGCGAGAAGGGGGAGAGAGGAGAGCAAGAGAGGGGGAGAGAGGAGAGCTAGAGAGGGAGAGAGAGAGCAAGAGAGGAAGAGAGGAGCGAGAGAGGGGGTGAGAGAGGAGAGCGAGAGAGAGGGGTGAGAGAGGAGAGCGAGAGAGAGAGGGGTGAGAGAGGAAAGCTAGAGAGGGGAGGAGAGAGCTGATGGTCAGGGCGGACCATAATTACAGTTGGGGTAAATGAGGAGAACCCTGGGGTAGGGGGTAAATGAGGAGAACCCTGGGGTAGGGTTTATAATGATGAGAACCCTGGGGTAGGGGTTATAATGAGGAGAACCCTGGGGTAGGGGTATAATGAGAACCCTGGGTATAATGAGGAGAACCCTGGGGTAGGGGTTATAATGAGGAGAACCCTGGGGTAGGGGTTATAATGAGGAGAACCCTGGGGGTAGGGGTTATAATGAGGAGAACCCTGGGGTAGGGGTTATAATGAGGAGAACCCTGGGGTAGGGGGGTATAATGAGAACCCTGGGTATAATGAGGAGAACCCTGGGGTAGGGGGTATAATGAGGAGAACCCTGGGGTAGGGGTATAACGAGGAGAACCCTGGGGTAGGGGGTATAATGAGGAGAACCCTGGGGTAGTGGGTATAACGAGGAGAACCCTGGGGTAGGGGTATAACAAGGAGAACACTGGGGTAGGGGTATAATGAGGAGAACCCTGGGGTAGGGGGTATAACGAGGAGAACCCTGGGGTAGGGGGTATAACGAGGAGAACCCTGGGGTAGGGGGTATAACGAGGAGAACCCTGGGGTATGGGGTATAATGAGGAGAACCCTGGGGTATGGGGTATAACGAGGAGAACCCTGGGGTATGGGGTATAACGAGGAGAACCCTGGGGTATGGGGTATAACGAGGAGAACCCTGGGGTAGGGGTATAATGAGGAGAACACTGGGTATAGTGAGGAGAACACTGGGGTAGGGGGTATAATGAGGAGAACCCTGGGGTAGGGGGTATAATGAGGGAGAACACTGGGTATAACGAGGAGAACACTGGGGTAGGGGGTATAATGAGGAGAACACTGGGTATAATGAGGAGAACCCTGGGGTAGGGGGTATAACGAGGGAGAACACTGGGGTAGGGGGTATAACGAGGAGAACCCTGGGGTAGGGGGTATAATGAGGAGAACACTGGGTATAATGAGGAGAACCCTGGGGTAGGGGTATAATGAGGGTAGGGGGTATAACGAGGAGAACCCTGGGGTAGGGGTATAATGAGGAGAACCCTGGGGTAGGGGGTATAACGAGGAGAACCCTGGGGTAGGGGTATAACGAGGAGAACCCTGGGTTAGGGGTATAATGAGGAGAACCCTGGGGTAGGGGGTATAATGAGGAGAACCCTGGGGTAGGGGTATAATGAGAGAACCCTGGGGTAGGGGGTAAATGAGGAGAAACGTGTATAACGTGTATAGTGTAGTAGTGTGTGTGTGCGTATAACGTGTATAGTGTAGTAGTGTGTGTGTGTGTATAACGTGTATAGTGTAGTAGTGTGTGTATAACGTGTATAGTGTAGTAGTGTGTGTATAACGTGTATAGTGTAGTAGTGTGTGTATAACGTGTATAGTGTAGTAGTGTGTGTATAACGTGTATAGTGTAGTAGTGTGTGTATAACGTGTGTAGTGTAGTAGTGTGTGTGTATAACGTGTATAGTGTAGTAGTGTGTATAGTGTAGTAGTGTGTGTATAACGTGTATAGTGTAGTAGTGTGTGTGTATAACGTGTATAGTGTAGTAGTGTGTATAGTGTAGTAGTGTGTGTATAACGTGTATAGTGTAGTAGTGTGTGTGTGTATAACATGTATAGTGTAGTAGTGTGTGTATAACGTGTGTAGTGTAGTAGTGTGTGTATAGTGTAGTAGTGTGTGTATAACGTGTATAGTGTAGTAGTGTGTGTGTATAACGTGTATAGTGTAGTAGTGTGTGTGTGTATAACGTGTATAGTGTAGTAGTGTGTGTATAACGTGTATAGTGTAGTAGTGTGTGTATAACATGTATAGTGTAGTGGTGTGTGTAGTGTAGTAGTGTGTGTATAACGTGTATAGTGTAGTAGTGTGTGTATAACGTGTATAGTGTAGTAGTGTGTGTATAACGTGTATAGTGTAGTAGTGTGTGTGTGTATAACGTGTATAGTGTAGTAGTGTGTGTGTGTATAACGTGTATAGTGTAGTAGTGTGTGTATAACGTGTATAGTGTAGTAGTGTGTGTATAACGTGTATAGTGTAGTAGTGTGTGTATAACGTGTGTAGTAGTGTGTGTATAATGTGTGTAGTAGTGTGTGTATAACGTGTATAGTGTAGTAGTGTGTGTGTGTATAACGTGTATAGTGTAGTAGTGTGTGTGTGTATAACGTGTATAGTGTAGTAGTGTGTGTATAACGTGTATAGTGTAGTGGTGTGTGTATAACGTGTATAGTGTAGTGGTGTGTGTATAACGTGTATAGTGTAGTAGTGTGTGTATAACGTGTGTAGTGTAGTGGTGTGTGTATAACGTGTATAGTGTAGTAGTGTGTGTATAACGTGTATAGTGTAGTGGTGTGTGTATAACGTGTATAGTGTAGTAGTGTGTATAACGTGTATAGTGTAGTAGTGTGTGTATAACGTGTATAGTGTAGTAGTGTGTGTATAACGTGTATAGTGTAGTAGTGTGTGTATAACGTGTATAGTGTAGTAGTGTGTGTGTATAACGTGTATAGTGTAGTAGTGTGTGTATAACGTGTATAGTGTAGTAGTGTGTATAACGTGTATAGTGTAGTAGTGTGTGTGTGTATAACGTGTATAGTGTGTGTGTGTATAACGTGTATAGTGTAGTAGTGTGTGTGTATAACGTGTATAGTGTAGTAGTGTGTGTGTATAACGTGTATAGTGTAGTAGTGTGTGTGTGTATAACGTGTATAGTGTAGTAGTGTGTGTGTATAACGTGTATAGTGTAGTATGTGTGTATAATGTGTATAGTGTAGTAGTGTGTGTGTGTATAACGTGTATAGTGTAGTAGTGTGTGTATAACGTGTATAGTGTAGTAGTGTGTGTATAACGTGTATAGTGTAGTAGTGTGTGTATAACGTGTATAGTGTAGTAGTGTGTGTATAACGTGTATAGTGTAGTAGTGTGTGTATAACGTGTATAGTGTAGTAGTGTGTGTATAACGTGTATAGTGTAGTAGTGTGTGTATAACGTGTATAGTGTAGTAGTGTGTGTATAACGTGTGTAGTGTTGTGGTGTGTGTATAACGTGTATAGTGTAGTAGTGTGTGTATAACGTGTATAGTGTAGTAGTGTGTGTGTGTATAATGTGTATAGTGTAGTAGTGTGTGTATAACGTGTATAGTGTAGTAGTGTGTGTATAATGTGTATAGTGTAGTAGTGTGTGTGTATAACGTGTATAGTGTAGTAGTGTGTGTATAGTGTAGTAGTGTGTGTATAACGTGTATAGTGTAGTAGTGTGTGTATAACGTGTATAGTGTAGTAGTGTGTGTATAACGTGTATAGTGTAGTAGTGTGTGTATAACGTGTATAGTGTAGTGGTGTGTGTAGTGTAGTAGTGTGTGTATAACGTGTATAGTGTAGTAGTGTGTGTATAACGTGTATAGTGTAGTAGTGTGTGTATAACGTGTATAGTGTAGTAGTGTGTGTGTGTATAACGTGTATAGTGTAGTAGTGTGTGTATAACGTGTATAGTGTAGTAGTGTGTGTATAACGTGTATAGTGTAGTAGTGTGTGTATAACGTGTATAGTGTAGTAGTGTGTGTATAACGTGTATAGTGTAGTAGTGTGTGTGTGTATAACGTGTATAGTGTAGTAGTGTGTGTATAACGTGTATAGTGTAGTAGTGTGTGTGTGTATAACGTGTATAGTGTAGTAGTGTGTGTGTGTATAACGTGTATAGTGTAGTAGTGTGTGTGTGTATAACGTGTATAGTGTAGTAGTGTGTGTATAACGTGTATAGTGTAGTAGTGTGTGTGTGTATAACGTGTATAGTGTAGTAGTGTGTGTATAACGTGTATAGTGTAGTAGTGTGTGTATAACGTGTATAGTGTAGTAGTGTGTGTATAACGTGTATAGTGTAGTAGTGTGTGTATAACGTGTATAGTGTAGTAGTGTGTGTATAACGTGTATAGTGTAGTAGTGTGTGTATAACGTGTATAGTGTAGTAGTGTGTGTATAACGTGTATAGTGTAGTAGTGTGTGTGTGTATAACGTGTATAGTGTAGTAGTGTGTGTGTGTATAACGTGTATAGTGTAGTAGTGTGTGTATAACGTGTATAGTGTAGTAGTGTGTGTATAACGTGTATAGTGTAGTAGTGTGTGTGTGTATAACGTGTATAGTGTAGTAGTGTGTGTGTGTATAACGTGTATAGTGTAGTAGTGTGTGTGTGTATAACGTGTATAGTGTAGTAGTGTGTGTGTGTATAACGTGTATAGTGTAGTAGTGTGTGTGTGTATAACGTGTATAGTGTAGTAGTGTGTGTGTGTATAACGTGTATAGTGTAGTAGTGTGTGTATAACGTGTATAGTGTAGTAGTGTGTGTATAACGTGTATAGTGTAGTAGTGTGTGTATAACGTGTATAGTGTAGTAGTGTGTGTATAACGTGTATAGTGTAGTAGTGTGTGTGTATAACGTGTATAGTGTAGTAGTGTGTGTATAACGTGTATAGTGTAGTAGTGTGTGTATAACGTGTATAGTGTAGTAGTGTGTATAACGTGTATAGTGTAGTAGTGTGTGTATAACGTGTATAGTGTAGTAGTGTGTGTATAACGTGTATAGTGTAGTAGTGTGTGTATAACGTGTATAGTGTAGTAGTGTGTGTAGTAGTGTGTGTGTGTATAACGTGTATAGTGTAGTAGTGTGTGTATAACGTGTATAGTGTAGTAGTGTGTGTATAACGTGTATAGTGTAGTAGTGTGTGTATAACGTGTATAGTGTAGTAGTGTGTGTATAACGTGTATAGTGTAGTAGTGTGTATAACGTATAGTAGTGTGTATAGTGTAGTAGTGTGTGTATAACGTGTATAGTGTAGTAGTGTGTGTATAATGTGTATAGTGTAGTAGTGTGTGTATAACGTGTATAGTGTAGTAGTGTGTGTATAACGTGTATAGTGTAGTAGTGTGTGTATAATGTGTATAGTGTAGTAGTGTGTGTATAACGTGTATAGTGTAGTAGTGTGTGTATAACGTGTATAGTGTAGTAGTGTGTGTATAACGTGTATAGTGTAGTAGTGTGTGTATAACGTGTATAGTGTATAGTGTAGTGTGTGTATAACGTGTATAGTGTAGTAGTGTGTATAATGTGTATAGTGTAGTAGTGTGTGTATAACGTGTATAGTGTAGTATAACGTGTGTGTATAACGTGTATAGTGTAGTAGTGTGTGTATAACGTGTATAGTGTAGTAGTGTGTGTAGTGTTGTGGTGTGTGTATAACGTGTATAGTGTAGTAGTGTGTGTGTGTATAACGTGTATAGTGTAGTAGTGTGTGTAGTGTTGTGGTGTGTGTATAACGTGTATAGTGTAGTAGTGTGTGTATAGTGTAGTAGTGTGTATAACGTGTATAGTGTAGTAGTGTGTGTATAACGTGTATAGTGTAGTAGTGTGTATAGTGTAGTAGTGTGTGTATAACGTGTATAGTGTAGTAGTGTGTGTAGTGTTGTGGTGTGGTGTGTGTATAACGTGTATAGTGTAGTAGTGTGTGTATAACGTGTATAGTGTTGTGGTGTGTGTATAACGTGTATAGTGTAGTAGTGTGTGTATAACGTGTATAGTGTAGTAGTGTGTGTATAACGTGTATAGTGTAGTAGTGTGTGTATAACGTGTATAGTGTAGTAGTGTGTGTAGTGTTGTGGTGTGTGTATAACGTGTATAGTGTAGTAGTGTGTGTATAACGTGTATAGTGTAGTAGTGTGTGTATAACGTGTATAGTGTAGTAGTGTGTGTATAACGTGTATAGTGTAGTAGTGTGTGTATAACGTGTATAGTGTAGTAGTGTGTGTAGTGTTGTGGTGTGTGTATAACGTCTATAGTGTAGTAGTGTGTGTAGTGTTGTGGTGTGTGTATAACGTGTATAGTGTAGTAGTGTGTGTATAACGTGTATAGTGTAGTAGTGTGTGTATAACGTGTATAGTGTAGTAGTGTGTGTATAACGTGTATAGTGTAGTAGTGTGTGTAGTGTTGTGGTGTGTGTATAACGTGTATAGTGTAGTAGTGTGTATAGTGTAGTAGTGTGTGTATAACGTGTATAGTGTAGTAGTGTGTGTAGTGTTGTGGTGTGTGTATAACGTGTATAGTGTAGTAGTGTGTATAGTGTAGTAGTGTGTGTATAACGTGTATAGTGTAGTAGTGTGTGTATAACGTGTATAGTGTAGTAGTGTGTGTATAACGTGTATAGTGTAGTAGTGTGTGTATAACGTGTATAGTGTAGTAGTGTGTGTATAACGTGTATAGTGTAGTAGTGTGTGTATAACGTGTATAGTGTAGTAGTGTGTGTAGTGTTGTAGTGTGTGTATAACGTGTATAGTGTAGTAGTGTGTGTATAACGTGTATAGTGTAGTAGTGTGTGTAGTGTTGTGGTGTGTGTATAACGTGTATAGTGTAGTAGTGTGTGTATAACGTGTATAGTGTAGTAGTGTGTGTAGTGTTGTGGTGTGTGTATAACGTGTATAGTGTAGTAGTGTGTGTAGTGTTGTGGTGTGTGTATAACGTGTATAGTGTAGTAGTGTGTATAGTGTAGTAGTGTGTGTATAACGTGTATAGTGTAGTAGTGTGTGTATAACGTGTATAGTGTAGTAGTGTGTGTAGTGTTGTGGTGTGTGTATAACGTGTATAGTGTAGTAGTGTGTGTAGTGTTGTGGTGTGTGTATAACGTGTATAGTGTAGTAGTGTGTGTTGTTACCTGGTCAGGTGATCAGGACTCCCAGAGAGCATCCGTCCTCCTCTGTGATGTTTCTCAAGTTATTCTCTACCTCGTCCACGGAACTACACACACACACACACACACACACACACACACACACACACACACACACACACACACACACACACACACACACACACACACACACACACACACACACACACACACACACACACACACACACACACACACACGTGAATAAAATGACCGAATATTAGAACAAGTTTACGTTTAAGCATCAGCCAATTAAAATCACTGACACAAAGGCTACATGCTAGCTGTGCCCATTACATACCCAGGCACATTTAGCCCTATGCTAGCTGTGCCCATTACATACCCAGGCATATTTAGCCCTATGCTAGCTGTGCCCATTACATACCCAGGCACATTTAGCCCTATGCTAGCTGTGCCCATTACATACCCAGGCACATTTAGCCCTATGCTAGCTGTGCCCATTACATACCCAGGCGCATTTAGCCCTATGCTAGCTGTGCCCATTACATACCCAGGCACATTTAGCCCTATGCTAGCTGTGCCCATTACATACCCAGGCGCATTTAGCCCTATGCTAGCTGTGCTCATTACATAACCAGGCACATTTAGCCCTATGCTAGCTGTGCCCATTACATACCCAGGCACATTTAGCCCTATGCTAGCTGTGCCCATTACATACCCAGGCACATTTAGCCCTATGCTAGCTGTGCCCATTACATACCCAGGCACATTTAGCCCTATGCTAGCTGTGCCCATTACATACCCAGGCACATTTAGCCCTATGCTAGCTGTGCCCATTACATACCCAGGCACATTTAGCCCTATGCTAGCTGTGCCCATTACATACCCAGGCACATTTAGCCCTATGCTAGCTGTGCCCATTACATACCCAGGCACATTTAGCCCTATGCTAGCTGTTCCCATTACATACCCAGGCACATTTAGCCCTATGCTAGCTGTTCCCATTACATAACCAGGCACATTTAGCCCTACGCTAGCTGTTCCCATTACATAACCAGGTACATCTAGCCCTATGCTAGCTGTTCCCATTACATACCCAGGCACATTTTTATCCCTATGCTAGCTGTTCCTATTACATAATCAGGCACATTTAGCCCTACGCTAGTTGTTCCCATTACATACCCAGGCACATTTAGCCCTACGCTAGCTGTTCCCATGACATAATCTGGCACATTTAGCCCTACGCTAGCTGTTCCCATTACATAACCAGGCACATTTAGCCCTATGCTAACCTCACCAGGTGGCCGTGATTACATCCGGTTCAAAGTCTGTACAAGCCAATTAAAAATGTTGATATAGTTGGACAGAGAGAACACTTTTCCATGAGACAGACCAGGCCTTAGTCAGGGATGTTATGATGCTGTTATAACACTAGAGACAGACCAGGCCTTAGTCAAGGATGTTATGATGCTGTTATAACACTAGAGACAGACCAGGCCTTAGTCAAGGATGTTATGATGCTGTTATAACACTAGAGACAGACCAGGCCTTAGTCAGGGATGATGCTGTTATAACACTAGAGACAGACCAGGCCTTAGTCAGGGATGATGCTGTTATAACACTAGAGACAGACCAGGCCTTAGTCAAGGATGTTATAACACTAGAGACAGACCAGGCCTTAGTCAAGGATGTTATAACACTAGAGACAGACCAGGCCTTAGTCAAGGATGTTATGATGCTGTTATAACACTAGAGACAGACCAGGCCTTAGTCAGGGATGATGCTGTTATAACACTAGAGACAGACCAGGCCTTAGTCAGGGATGATGCTGTTATAACACTAGAGACAGACCAGGCCTTAGTCAGGGATGATGCTGTTATAACACTAGAGACAGACCAGGCCTTAGTCAGGGATGATGCTGTTATGACACTAGAGACAGACCAAGCCTTAGTCAGGGATGATGCTGTTATAACACTAGAGACAGACCAGGCCTTAGTCAGGGATGTTATGATGCTGTTATAACACTAGAGACAGACCAGGTCTTAGTCAGGGATGTTATGATGCTGTTATAACACTAGAGACAGACCAGGCCTTAGTCAGGGATGATGCTGTTATAACACTAGAGACAGACCAGGCCTTAGTCAGGGATGATGCTGTTATAACACTAGAGACAGACCAGGCCTTAGTCAAGGATGATGCTGTTATAACACTAGAGACAGACCAGGCCTTAGTCAAGGATGTTATAACACTAGAGACAGACCAGGCCTTAGTCAGGGATGATGCTGTTATAACACTAGAGACAGACCAGGCCTTAGTCAGGGATGTTATAACACTAGAGACAGACCAGGCCTTAGTCAGGGATGATGCTGTTATGACACTAGAGACAGACCAGGTCTTAGTCAGGGATGTTATGATGCTGTTATAACACTAGAGACAGACCAGGCCTTAGTCAGGGATGATGCTGTTATAACACTAGAGACAGACCAGGCCTTAGTCAGGGATGTTATGATGCTGTTATAACACTAGAGACAGACCAGGCCTTAGTCAGGGATGATGCTGTTATAACACTAGAGACAGACCAGGCCTTAGTCAGGGATGTTATGATGCTGTTATAACACTAGAGACAGACCAGGCCTTAGTCAAGGATGATGCTGTTATAACACTAGAGACAGACCAGGCCTTAGTCAAGGATGTTATGATGCTGTTATAACACTAGAGACAGACCAGGCCTTAGTCAGGGATGTTATGATGCTGTTATAACACTAGAGACAGACCAGGCCTTAGTCAGGGATGATGCTGTTATAACACTAGAGACAGACCAGGCCTTAGTCAAGGATGTTATAACACTAGAGACAGACCAGGCCTTAGTCAAGGATGTTATAACACTAGAGACAGACCAGGCCTTAGTCAAGGATGTTATGATGCTGTTATAACACTAGAGACAGACCAGGCCTTAGTCAAGGATGTTATGATGCTGTTATAACACTAGAGACAGACCAGGCCTTAGTCAGGGATGATGCTGTTATAACACTAGAGACAGACCAGGCCTTAGTCAGGGATGATGCTGTTATAACACTAGAGACAGACCAGGCCTTAGTCAAGGATGATGCTGTTATAACACTAGAGACAGACCAGGCCTTAGTCAGGGATGATGCTGTTATAACACTAGAGACAGACCAGGCCTTAGTCAAGGATGTTATAACACTAGAGACAGACCAGGCCTTAGTCAAGGATGTTATAACACTAGAGACAGACCAGGCCTTAGTCAAGGATGTTATGATGCTGTTATAACACTAGAGACAGACCAGGCCTTAGTCAGGGATGATGCTGTTATAACACTACAGACAGACCAGGCCTTAGTCAGGGATGATGCTGTTATAACACTAGAGACAGACCAGGCCTTAGTCAAGGATGATGCTGTTATAACACTAGAGACAGACCAGGCCTTAGTCAGGGATGTTATAACACTAGAGACAGACCAGGCCTTAGTCAAGGATGTTATGATGCTGTTATGACACTAGAGACAGACCAGGCCTTAGTCAGGGATGATGCTGTTATAACACTAGAGACAGACCAGGCCTTAGTCAGGGATGATGCTGTTATAACACTAGAGACAGACCAGGCCTTAGTCAGGGATGATGCTGTTATAACACTACAGACAGACCAGGCCTTAGTCAGGGATGATGCTGTTATAACACTAGAGACAGACCAGGCCTTAGTCAAGGATGATGCTGTTATAACACTAGAGACAGACCAGGCCTTAGTCAGGGATGTTATAACACTAGAGACAGACCAGGCCTTAGTCAAGGATGATGCTGTTATAACACTACAGACAGACCAGGCCTTAGTCAGGGATGATGCTGTTATAACACTAGAGACAGACCAGGCCTTAGTCAAGGATGATGCTGTTATAACACTAGAGACAGACCAGGCCTTAGTCAGGGATGTTATAACACTAGAGACAGACCAGGCCTTAGTCAAGGATGTTATGATGCTGTTATAACACTAGAGACAGACCAGGCCTTAGTCAAGGATGATGCTGTTATAACACTAGAGACAGACCAGGCCTTAGTCAGGGATGATGCTGTTATAACACTAGAGACAGACCAGGCCTTAGTCAGGGATGATGCTGTTATAACACTAGAGACAGACCAGGCCTTAGTCAAGGATGATGCTGTTATAACACTAGAGACAGACCAGGCCTTAGTCAGGGATGATGCTGTTATAACACTAGAGACAGACCAGGCCTTAGTCAGGGATGATGCTGTTATAACACTAGAGACAGACCAGGCCTTAGTCAGGGATGATGCTGTTATAAAACTAGAGACAGACCAGGCCTTAGTCAGGGATGATGATGTTATAACACTAGAGACAGACCAGGCCTTAGTCAGGGATGATGCTGTTATAACACTAGAGACAGACCAGGCCTTAGTCAAGGATGATGCTGTTATAACACTAGAGACAGACCAGGCCTTAGTCAGGGATGATGCTGTTATAACACTAGAGACAGACCAGGCCTTAGTCAGGGATGATGCTGTTATAACACTAGAGACAGACCAAGCCTTAGTCAGGGATGATGCTGTTATGACACTAGAGACAGACCAAGCCTTAGTCAGGGATGATGCTGTTATAACACTAGAGACAGACCAGGCCTTAGTCAGGGATGTTATGATGCTGTTATAACACTAGAGACAGACCAGGCCTTAGTCAAGGATGTTATGATGCTGTTATAACACTAGAGACAGACCAGGCCTTAGTCAAGGATGTTATGATGCTGTTATAACACTAGAGACAGACCAGGCCTTAGTCAGGGATGTTATGATGCTGTTATAACACTAGAGACAGACCAGGCCTTAGTCAGGGATGATGCTGTTATAACACTAGAGACAGACCAGGCCTTAGTCAAGGATGTTATAACACTAGAGACAGACCAGGCCTTAGTCAAGGATGTTATAACACTAGAGACAGACCAGGCCTTAGTCAAGGATGTTATGATGCTGTTATAACACTAGAGACAGACCAGGCCTTAGTCAGGGATGATGCTGTTATAACACTACAGACAGACCAGGCCTTAGTCAGGGATGATGCTGTTATAACACTAGAGACAGACCAGGCCTTAGTCAAGGATGATGCTGTTATAACACTAGAGACAGACCAGGCCTTAGTCAGGGATGTTATAACACTAGAGACAGACCAGGCCTTAGTCAAGGATGTTATGATGCTGTTATGACACTAGAGACAGACCAGGCCTTAGTCAGGGATGATGCTGTTATAACACTAGAGACAGACCAGGCCTTAGTCAGGGATGATGCTGTTATAACACTAGAGACAGACCAGGCCTTAGTCAAGGATGATGCTGTTATAACACTAGAGACAGACCAGGCCTTAGTCAGGGATGATGCTGTTATAACACTAGAGACAGACCAGGCCTTAGTCAGGGATGATGCTGTTATAACACTAGAGACAGACCAGGCCTTAGTCAAGGATGATGCTGTTATAACACTAGAGACAGACCAGGCCTTAGTCAGGGATGATGCTGTTATAACACTAGAGACAGACCAGGCCTTAGTCAAGGATGTTATAACACTAGAGACAGACCAGGCCTTAGTCAAGGATGTTATAACACTAGAGACAGACCAGGCCTTAGTCAAGGATGTTATGATGCTGTTATAACACTAGAGACAGACCAGGCCTTAGTCAGGGATGATGCTGTTATAACACTACAGACAGACCAGGCCTTAGTCAGGGATGATGCTGTTATAACACTAGAGACAGACCAGGCCTTAGTCAAGGATGTTATGATGCTGTTATGACACTAGAGACAGACCAGGCCTTAGTCAGGGATGATGCTGTTATAACACTAGAGACAGACCAGGCCTTAGTCAGGGATGATGCTGTTATAACACTAGAGACAGACCAGGCCTTAGTCAAGGATGATGCTGTTATAACACTAGAAACAGACCAGGCCTTAGTCAGGGATGATGCTGTTATAACACTAGAGACAGACCAGGCCTTAGTCAGGGATGATGCTGTTATAACACTAGAGACAGACCAGGCCTTAGTCAAGGATGATGCTGTTATAACACTAGAGACAGACCAGGCCTTAGTCAGGGATGATGCTGTTATAACACTAGAGACAGACCAGGCCTTAGTCAAGGATGTTATAACACTAGAGACAGACCAGGCCTTAGTCAAGGATGTTATAACACTAGAGACAGACCAGGCCTTAGTCAAGGATGTTATGATGCTGTTATAACACTAGAGACAGACCAGGCCTTAGTCAGGGATGATGCTGTTATAACACTACAGACAGACCAGGCCTTAGTCAGGGATGATGCTGTTATAACACTAGAGACAGACCAGGCCTTAGTCAAGGATGTTATGATGCTGTTATGACACTAGAGACAGACCAGGCCTTAGTCAGGGATGATGCTGTTATAACACTAGAGACAGACCAGGCCTTAGTCAGGGATGATGCTGTTATAACACTAGAGACAGACCAGGCCTTAGTCAAGGATGATGATGTTATAACACTAGAGACAGACCAGGCCTTAGTCAGGGATGATGCTGTTATAACACTAGAGACAGACCAGGCCTTAGTCAGGGATGATGCTGTTATAACACTAGAGACAGACCAGGCCTTAGTCAAGGATGATGCTGTTATAACACTAGAGACAGACCAGGCCTTAGTCAAGGATGTTATAACACTAGAGACAGACCAGGCCTTAGTCAAGGATGTTATGATGCTGTTATAACACTAGAGACAGACCAGGCCTTAGTCAGGGATGATGCTGTTATAACACTAGAGACAGACCAGGCCTTAGTCAGGGATGATGCTGTTATAACACTAGAGACAGACCAGGCCTTAGTCAAGGATGATGCTGTTATAACACTAGAGACAGACCAGGCCTTAGTCAGGGATGTTATGATGCTGTTATAACACTAGAGACAGACCAGGCCTTAGTCAAGGATGATGCTGTTATAACACTAGAGACAGACCAGGCCTTAGTCGAGGATGTTATGATGCTGTTATAACACTAGAGACAGACCAGGCCTTAGTCAAGGATGATGCTGTTATAACACTAGAGACAGACCAGGCCTTAGTCGAGGATGTTATGATGCTGTTATAACACTAGAGACAGACCAGGCCTTAGTCAAGGATGATGCTGTTATAACACTAGAGACAGACCAGGCCTTAGTCGAGGATGTTATGATGCTGTTATAACACTAGAGACAGACCAGGCCTTAGTCAGGGATGTTATGATGCTGTTATAACACTAGAGACAGACCAGGCCTTAGTCAAGGATGATGCTGTTATAACACTAGAGACAGACCAGGCCTTAGTCAAGGATGTTATAACACTAGAGACAGACCAGGCCTTAGTCAAGGATGTTATAACACTAGAGACAGACCAGGCCTTAGTCAAGGATGTTATGATGCTGTTATAACACTAGAGACAGACCAGGCCTTAGTCAGGGATGATGCTGTTATAACACTACAGACAGACCAGGCCTTAGTCAGGGATGATGCTGTTATAACACTAGAGACAGACCAGGCCTTAGTCAGGGATGATGCTGTTATAACACTAGAGACAGACCAGGCCTTAGTCAAGGATGATGCTGTTATAACACTAGAGACAGACCAGGCCTTAGTCAGGGATGATGCTGTTATAACACTAGAGACAGACCAGGCCTTAGTCAAGGATGTTATAACACTAGAGACAGACCAGGCCTTAGTCAAGGATGTTATAACACTAGAGACAGACCAGGCCTTAGTCAAGGATGTTATGATGCTGTTATAACACTAGAGACAGACCAGGCCTTAGTCAGGGATGATGCTGTTATAACACTACAGACAGACCAGGCCTTAGTCAGGGATGATGCTGTTATAACACTAGAGACAGACCAGGCCTTAGTCAAGGATGATGCTGTTATAACACTAGAGACAGACGAGGCCTTAGTCAGGGATGTTATAACACTAGAGACAGACCAGGCCTTAGTCAAGGATGTTATGATGCTGTTATGACACTAGAGACAGACCAGGCCTTAGTCAGGGATGATGCTGTTATAACACTAGAGACAGACCAGGCCTTAGTCAGGGATGATGCTGTTATAACACTAGAGACAGACCAGGCCTTAGTCAGGGATGATGCTGTTATAACACTACAGACAGACCAGGCCTTAGTCAGGGATGATGCTGTTATAACACTAGAGACAGACCAGGCCTTAGTCAAGGATGATGCTGTTATAACACTAGAGACAGACCAGGCCTTAGTCAGGGATGTTATAACACTAGAGACAGACCAGGCCTTAGTCAAGGATGATGCTGTTATAACACTACAGACAGACCAGGCCTTAGTCAGGGATGATGCTGTTATAACACTAGAGACAGACCAGGCCTTAGTCAAGGATGATGCTGTTATAACACTAGAGACAGACCAGGCCTTAGTCAGGGATGTTATAACACTAGAGACAGACCAGGCCTTAGTCAAGGATGTTATGATGCTGTTATAACACTAGAGACAGACCAGGCCTTAGTCAAGGATGATGCTGTTATAACACTAGAGACAGACCAGGCCTTAGTCAGGGATGATGCTGTTATAACACTAGAGACAGACCAGGCCTTAGTCAGGGATGATGCTGTTATAACACTAGAGACAGACCAGGCCTTAGTCAAGGATGATGCTGTTATAACACTAGAGACAGACCAGGCCTTAGTCAGGGATGATGCTGTTATAACACTAGAGACAGACCAGGCCTTAGTCAGGGATGATGCTGTTATAACACTAGAGACAGACCAGGCCTTAGTCAGGGATGATGCTGTTATAAAACTAGAGACAGACCAGGCCTTAGTCAGGGATGATGATGTTATAACACTAGAGACAGACCAGGCCTTAGTCAAGGATGATGCTGTTATAACACTAGAGACAGACCAGGCCTTAGTCAGGGATGTTATAACACTAGAGACAGACCAGGCCTTAGTCAAGGATGTTATGATGCTGTTATGACACTAGAGACAGACCAGGCCTTAGTCAGGGATGATGCTGTTATAACACTAGAGACAGACCAGGCCTTAGTCAGGGATGATGCTGTTATAACACTAGAGACAGACCAGGCCTTAGTCAAGGATGATGCTGTTATAACACTAGAGACAGACCAGGCCTTAGTCAGGGATGATGCTGTTATAACACTAGAGACAGACCAGGCCTTAGTCAGGGATGATGCTGTTATAACACTAGAGACAGACCAGGCCTTAGTCAAGGATGATGCTGTTATAACACTAGAGACAGACCAGGCCTTAGTCAGGGATGATGCTGTTATAACACTAGAGACAGACCAGGCCTTAGTCAAGGATGTTATAACACTAGAGACAGACCAGGCCTTAGTCAAGGATGATGCTGTTATAACACTAGAGACAGACCAGGCCTTAGTCAGGGATGATGCTGTTATAACACTAGAGACAGACCAGGCCTTAGTCAGGGATGATGCTGTTATAACACTAGAAACAGACCAGGCCTTAGTCAGGGATGATGCTGTTATAACACTAGAGACAGACCAGGCCTTAGTCAAGGATGTTATGATGCTGTTATGACACTAGAGACAGACCAGGCCTTAGTCAGGGATGATGCTGTTATAACACTAGAGACAGACCAGGCCTTAGTCAGGGATGATGCTGTTATAACACTAGAGACAGACCAGGCCTTAGTCAAGGATGATGCTGTTATAACACTAGAAACAGACCAGGCCTTAGTCAGGGATGATGCTGTTATAACACTAGAGACAGACCAGGCCTTAGTCAGGGATGATGCTGTTATAACACTAGAGACAGACCAGGCCTTAGTCAAGGATGATGCTGTTATAACACTAGAGACAGACCAGGCCTTAGTCAGGGATGATGCTGTTATAACACTAGAGACAGACCAGGCCTTAGTCAAGGATGTTATAACACTAGAGACAGACCAGGCCTTAGTCAAGGATGTTATAACACTAGAGACAGACCAGGCCTTAGTCAAGGATGTTATGATGCTGTTATAACACTAGAGACAGACCAGGCCTTAGTCAGGGATGATGCTGTTATAACACTACAGACAGACCAGGCCTTAGTCAGGGATGATGCTGTTATAACACTAGAGACAGACCAGGCCTTAGTCAAGGATGATGCTGTTATAACACTAGAGACAGACCAGGCCTTAGTCAGGGATGTTATAACACTAGAGACAGACCAGGCCTTAGTCAAGGATGTTATGATGCTGTTATGACACTAGAGACAGACCAGGCCTTAGTCAGGGATGATGCTGTTATAACACTAGAGACAGACCAGGCCTTAGTCAGGGATGATGCTGTTATAACACTAGAGACAGACCAGGCCTTAGTCAAGGATGATGCTGTTATAACACTAGAGACAGACCAGGCCTTAGTCAGGGATGATGCTGTTATAACACTAGAGACAGACCAGGCCTTAGTCAAGGATGATGCTGTTATAACACTAGAGACAGACCAGGCCTTAGTCAGGGATGATGCTGTTATAACACTAGAGACAGACCAGGCCTTAGTCAAGGATGATGCTGTTATAACACTAGAGACAGACCAGGCCTTAGTCAGGGATGATGCTGTTATAACACTAGAGACAGACCAGGCCTTAGTCAGGGATGATGCTGTTATAACACTAGAGACAGACCAGGCCTTAGTCAGGGATGATGCTGTTATAACACTAGAGACAGACCAGGCCTTAGTCAGGGATGATGATGTTATAACACTAGAGACAGACCAGGCCTTAGTCAGGGATGATGCTGTTATAACACTAGAGACAGACCAGGCCTTAGTCAGGGATGATGCTGTTATAACACTAGAGACAGACCAGGCCTTAGTCAGGGATGATGCTGTTATAACACTAGAGACAGACCAGGCCTTAGTCAGGGATGATGCTTTTATAACACTAGAGACAGACCAAGCCTTAGTCAGGGATGATGCTGTTATGACACTAGAGACAGACCAAGCCTTAGTCAGGGATGATGCTGTTATAACACTAGAGACAGACCAGGCCTTAGTCAGGGATGTTATGATGCTGTTATAACACTAGAGACAGACCAGGTCTTAGTCAGGGATGTTATGATGCTGTTATAACACTAGAGACAGACCAGGCCTTAGTCAGGGATGATGCTGTTATAACACTAGAAATAGATCCAGGCCTTAGTCAGGGATGATGCTGTTATAACACTAGAGACAGACCAGGCCTTAGTCAAGGATGATGCTGTTATAACACTAGAGACAGACCAGGCCTTAGTCAAGGATGTTATAACACTAGAGACAGACCAGGCCTTAGTCAGGGATGATGCTGTTATAACACTAGAGACAGACCAGGCCTTAGTCAGGGATGTTATAACACTAGAGACAGACCAGGCCTTAGTCAGGGATGATGCTGTTATGACACTAGAGACAGACCAGGTCTTAGTCAGGGATGTTATGATGCTGTTATAACACTAGAGACAGACCAGGCCTTAGTCAGGGATGATGCTGTTATAACACTAGAGACAGACCAGGCCTTAGTCGAGGATGTTATGATGCTGTTATAACACTAGAGACAGACCAGGCCTTAGTCAGGGATGATGCTGTTATAACACTAGAGACAGACCAGGCCTTAGTCAGGGATGTTATGATGCTGTTATAACACTAGAGACAGACCAGGCCTTAGTCAGGGATGATGCTGTTATAACACTAGAGACAGACCAGGCCTTAGTCAGGGATGTTATGATGCTGTTATAACACTAGAGACAGACCAGGCCTTAGTCAAGGATGTTAAAACACTAGAGACAGACCAGGCCTTAGTCAGGGATGTTAAAACACTAGAGACAGACCAGGCCTTAGTCAAGGATGATGCTGTTATAACACTAGAGACAGACCAGGCCTTAGTCAAGGATGTTATAACACTAGAGACAGACCAGGCCTTAGTCAAGGATGATGCTGTTATAACACTAGAGACAGACCAGGCCTTAGTCAAGGATGTTATAACACTAGAGACAGACCAGGCCTTAGTCAGGGATGATGCTGTTATGACACTAGAGACAGACCAGGCCTTAGTCAGGGATGTTATAACACTAGAGACAGACCAGGCCTTAGTCAAGGATGTTATGATGCTGTTATAACACTAGAGACAGACCAGGCCTTAGTCAGGGATGATGATGTTATAACACTAGAGACAGACCAGGCCTTAGTCAGGGATGATGCTGTTATAACACTAGAGACAGACCAGGCCTTAGTCAGGGATGATGCTGTTATAACACTAGAGACAGACCAGGCCTTAGTCAAGGATGATGCTGTTATAACACTAGAGACAGACCAGGCCTTAGTCAGGGATGATGCTGTTATAACACTAGAGACAGACCAGGCCTTAGTCAGGGATGATGCTGTTATAACACTAGAGACAGACCAGGCCTTAGTCAGGGATGATGCTGTTATAACACTAGAGACAGACCAGGCCTTAGTCAGGGATGATGATGTTATAACACTAGAGACAGACCAGGCCTTAGTCAGGGATGATGCTGTTATAACACTAGAGACAGACCAGGCCTTAGTCAAGGATGATGCTGTTATAACACTAGAGACAGACCAGGCCTTAGTCAGGGATGATGCTGTTATAACACTAGAGACAGACCAGGCCTTAGTCAGGGATGATGCTGTTATAACACTAGAGACAGACCAGGCCTTAGTCAGGGATGATGCTGTTATGACACTAGAGACAGACCAAGCCTTAGTCAGGGATGATGCTGTTATAACACTAGAGACAGACCAGGCCTTAGTCAGGGATGTTATGATGCTGTTATAACACTAGAGACAGACCAGGTCTTAGTCAGGGATGTTATGATGCTGTTATAACACTAGAGACAGACCAGGCCTTAGTCAGGGATGATGCTGTTATAACACTAGAGACAGACCAGGCCTTAGTCAGGGATGATGCTGTTATAACACTAGAGACAGACCAGGCCTTAGTCAAGGATGATGCTGTTATAACACTAGAGACAGACCAGGCCTTAGTCAAGGATGTTATAACACTAGAGACAGACCAGGCCTTAGTCAGGGATGATGCTGTTATAACACTAGAGACAGACCAGGCCTTAGTCAGGGATGTTATAACACTAGAGACAGACCAGGCCTTAGTCAGGGATGATGCTGTTATGACACTAGAGACAGACCAGGTCTTAGTCAGGGATGTTATGATGCTGTTATAACACTAGAGACAGACCAGGCCTTAGTCAGGGATGATGCTGTTATAACACTAGAGACAGACCAGGCCTTAGTCAGGGATGTTATGATGCTGTTATAACACTAGAGACAGACCAGGCCTTAGTCAGGGATGATGCTGTTATAACACTAGAGACAGACCAGGCCTTAGTCAGGGATGTTATGATGCTGTTATAACACTAGAGACAGACCAGGCCTTAGTCAAGGATGATGCTGTTATAACACTAGAGACAGACCAGGCCTTAGTCGAGGATGTTATGATGCTGTTATAACACTAGAGACAGACCAGGCCTTAGTCAGGGATGATGCTGTTATAACACTAGAGACAGACCAGGCCTTAGTCAGGGATGTTATGATGCTGTTATAACACTAGAGACAGACCAGGCCTTAGTCAAGGATGTTAAAACACTAGAGACAGACCAGGCCTTAGTCAGGGATGTTAAAACACTAGAGACAGACCAGGCCTTAGTCAAGGATGATGCTGTTATAACACTAGAGACAGACCAGGCCTTAGTCAAGGATGTTATAACACTAGAGACAGACCAGGCCTTAGTCAGGGATGATGCTGTTATAACACTAGAGACAGACCAGGCCTTAGTCAGGGATGATGCTGTTATGACACTAGAGACAGACCAGGCCTTAGTCAGGGATGTTATAACACTAGAGACAGACCAGGCCTTAGTCAAGGATGATGCTGTTATAACACTAGAGACAGACCAGGCCTTAGTCAAGGATGTTATAACACTAGAGACAGACCAGGCCTTAGTCAGGGATGATGCTGTTATGACACTAGAGACAGACCAGGCCTTAGTCAGGGATGTTATAACACTAGAGACAGACCAGGCCTTAGTCAAGGATGTTATGATGCTGTTATAACACTAGAGACAGACCAGGCCTTAGTCAGGGATGATGATGTTATAACACTAGAGACAGACCAGGCCTTAGTCAGGGATGATGCTGTTATAACACTAGAGACAGACCAGGCCTTAGTCAGGGATGATGCTGTTATAACACTAGAGACAGACCAGGCCTTAGTCAAGGATGATGCTGTTATAACACTAGAGACAGACCAGGCCTTAGTCAGGGATGATGCTGTTATAACACTAGAGACAGACCAGGCCTTAGTCAGGGATGTTATGATGCTGTTATAACACTAGAGACAGACCAGGTCTTAGTCAGGGATGTTATGATGCTGTTATAACACTAGAGACAGACCAGGCCTTAGTCAGGGATGATGCTGTTATAACACTAGAGACAGACCAGGCCTTAGTCAAGGATGATGCTGTTATAACACTAGAGACAGACCAGGCCTTAGTCAAGGATGTTATGATGCTGTTATAACACTAGAGACAGACCAGGTCTTAGTCAGGGATGTTATGATGCTGTTATAACACTAGAGACAGACCAGGCCTTAGTCAGGGATGATGCTGTTATAACACTAGAGACAGACCAGGCCTTAGTCAGGGATGTTATGATGCTGTTATAACACTAGAGACAGACCAGGCCTTAGTCAGGGATGATGCTGTTATAACACTAGAGACAGACCAGGCCTTAGTCAGGGATGTTATGATGCTGTTATAACACTAGAGACAGACCAGGCCTTAGTCAAGGATGATGCTGTTATAACACTAGAGACAGACCAGGCCTTAGTCGAGGATGTTATGATGCTGTTATAACACTAGAGACAGACCAGGCCTTAGTCAGGGATGATGCTGTTATAACACTAGAGACAGACCAGGCCTTAGTCAGGGATGTTATGATGCTGTTATAACACTAGAGACAGACCAGGCCTTAGTCAAGGATGTTAAAACACTAGAGACAGACCAGGCCTTAGTCAGGGATGTTAAAACACTAGAGACAGACCAGGCCTTAGTCAAGGATGATGCTGTTATAACACTAGAGACAGACCAGGCCTTAGTCAAGGATGTTATAACACTAGAGACAGACCAGGCCTTAGTCAGGGATGATGCTGTTATAACACTAGAGACAGACCAGGCCTTAGTCAGGGATGTTATAACACTAGAGACAGACCAGGCCTTAGTCAGGGATGATGCTGTTATGACACTAGAGACAGACCAGGCCTTAGTCAGGGATGTTATAACACTAGAGACAGACCAGGCCTTAGTCAAGGATGATGCTGTTATAACACTAGAGACAGACCAGGCCTTAGTCAAGGATGTTATAACACTAGAGACAGACCAGGCCTTAGTCAAGGATGATGCTGTTATGACACTAGAGACAGACCAGGCCTTAGTCAGGGATGATGATGTTATAACACTAGAGACAGACCAGGCCTTAGTCAGGGATGATGATGTTATAACACTAGAGACAGACCAGGCCTTAGTCAGGGATGATGCTGTTATAACACTAGAGACAGACCAGGCCTTAGTCAGGGATGATGATGTTATAACACTAGAGACAGACCAGGCCTTAGTCAAGGATGTTATAACACTAGAGACAGACCAGGCCTTAGTCAAGGATGATGCTGTTATAACACTAGAGACAGACCAGGCCTTAGTCAGGGATGTTATAACACTAGAGACAGACCAGGCCTTAGTCAA
Organism: Oncorhynchus keta; assembly: GCF_023373465.1. Taxonomy (NCBI): domain Eukaryota; kingdom Metazoa; phylum Chordata; class Actinopteri; order Salmoniformes; family Salmonidae; genus Oncorhynchus; species Oncorhynchus keta. The sequence continues at coordinate 45,928 of NW_026277419.1, read as the reverse complement.
GGATGTTATGATGCTGTTATAACACTAGAGACAGACCAGGCCTTAGTCAGGGATGATGATGTTATAACACTAGAGACAGACCAGGCCTTAGTCAAGGATGTTATGATGCTGTTATAACACTAGAGACAGACCAGGCCTTAGTCAGGGATGATGTAACTGAGTCTCTCTGGATAAGAACGTCTGTTAAATGACTAACATGTTAATGTAACTGAGTCTCTGGATAAGAACGTCTGTTAAATGACTAACATGTTAATGTAACTGAGTCTCTGGATAAGAACGTCTGTTAAATGACTAACATGTTAATGTAACTGAGTCTCTGGATAAGAACGTCTGTTAAATGACTAACATGTTAATGTAACTGAGTCTCTCTGGATAAGAACGTCTGTTAAATGACTAACATGTTAATGCAACTGAGTCTCTGGATAAGAACGTCTGTTAAATGACTAACATGTTAATGTAACTGAGTCTCTGGATAAGAACGTCTGTTAAATGACTAACATGTTAATGTAACTGAGTCTCTGGATAAGAACGTCTGTTAAATGACTAACATGTTAATGTAACTGAGTCTCTCTGGATAAGAACGTCTGTTAAATGACTAACATGTTAATGTAACTGAGTCTCTGGATAAGAACGTCTGTTAAATGACTAACATGTTAATGCAACTGAGTCTCTCTGGATAAGAACGTCTGTTAAATGACTAACATGTTAATGTAACTGAGTCTCTGGATAAGAACGTCTGTTAAATGACTAACATGTTAATGTAACTGAGTCTCTGGATAAGAACGTCTGTTAAATGACTAACATGTTAATGTAACTGAGTCTCTCTGGATAAGAACGTCTGTTAAATGACTAACATGTTAATGTAACTGAGTCTCTCTGGATAAGAACGTCTGCTAAATGACTAACATGTTAATGTAACTGAGTCTCTCTAGATAAGAACGTCTGCTAAATGACTAACATGTTAATGTAACTGAGTCTCTGGATAAGAACGTCTGTAAAATGACTAACATATTAATGTAACTGAGTCTCTCTGGATAAGAACGTCTGTTAAATGACTAACATGTTAATGTAACTGAGTCTCTGGATAAGAACGTCTGTTAAATGACTAACATGTTAATGTAACTGAGTCTCTCTGGATAAGAACGTCTGTTAAATGACTAACATGTTAATGTAACTGAGTCTCTCTAGATAAGAACGTCTGCTAAATGACTAACATGTTAATGTAACTGAGTCTCTGGATAAGAACGTCTGTAAAATGACTAACATATTAATGTAACTGAGTCTCTGGATAAGAACGTCTGTTAAATGACTAACATGTTAATGTAACTGAGTCTCTGGATAAGAACGTCTGTTAAATGACTAACATGTTAATGTAACTGAGTCTCTGGATAAGAACGTCTGTTAAATGACTAACATGTTAATGTAACTGAGTCTCTGGATAAGAACGTCTGTTAAATGACTAACATGTTTAATGTAACTGAGTCTCTGGATAAGAACGTCTGTTAAATGACTAACGTGTTAATGTAACTGAGTCTCTGGATAAGAACGTCTGTTAAATGACTAACATGTTAATGTAACTGAGTCTCTCTGGATAAGAACGTCTGCTAAATGACTAACATGTTAATGTAACTGAGTCTCTCTAGATAAGAACGTCTGCTAAATGACTAACATGTTAATGTAACTGAGTCTCTGGATAAGAACGTCTGTAAAATGACTAACATATTAATGTAACTGAGTCTCTCTGGATAAGAACGTCTGTTAAATGACTAACATGTTAATGTAACTGAGTCTCTGGATAAGAACGTCTGTTAAATGACTAACATGTTAATGTAACTGAGTCTCTGGATAAGAACGTCTGTTAAATGACTAACATGTTAATGTAACTGAGTCTCTCTGGATAAGAACGTCTGTTAAATGACTAACATGTTAATGTAACTGAGTCTCTGGATAAGAACGTCTGTTAAATGACTAACATGTTAATGTAACTGAGTCTCTCTGGATAAGAACGTCTGCTAAATGACTAACATGTTAATGTAACTGAGTCTCTCTGGATAAGAACGTCTGTTAAATGACTAACATGTTAATGTAACTGAGTCTCTGGATAAGAACGTCTGTTAAATGACTAACATGTTAATGTAACTGAGTCTCTCTGGATAAGAACGTCTGTTAAATGACTAACATGTTAATGTAACTGAGTCTCTCTGGATAAGAACGTCTGTTAAATGACTAACATGTTAATGTAACTGAGTCTCTGGATAAGAACGTCTGTTAAATGACTAACATGTTAATGTAACTGAGTCTCTCTGGATAAGAACGTCTGCTAAATGACTAACATGTTAATGTAACTGAGTCTCTCTAGATAAGAACGTCTGCTAAATGACTAACATGTTAATGTAACTGAGTCTCTGGATAAGAACGTCTGTTAAATGACTAACATGTTAATGTAACTGAGTCTCTCTGGATAAGAACGTCTGTTAAATGACTAACATGTTAATGTAACTGAGTCTCTGGATAAGAACGTCTGTTAAATGACTAACATGTTAATGTAACTGAGTCTCTGGATAAGAACGTCTGTTAAATGACTAACATGTTAATGTAACTGAGTCTCTGGATAAGAACGTCTGTTAAATGACTAACATGTTAATGTAACTGAGTCTCTCTGGATAAGAACGTCTGTTAAATGACTAACATGTTAATGTAACTGAGTCTCTGGATAAGAACGTCTGTTAAATGACTAACATGTTAATGTAACTGAGTCTCTGGATAAGAACGTCTGTTAAATGACTAACATGTTAATGTAACTGAGTCTCTCTGGATAAGAACGTCTGTTAAATGACTAACATGTTAATGTAACTGAGTCTCTCTGGATAAGAACGTCTGTTAAATGACTAACATGTTAATGTAACTGAGTCTCTCTGGATAAGAACGTCTGTTAAATGACTAACATGTTAATGTAACTGAGTCTCTGGATAAGAACGTATATAATAATAATAATAATATATGCCATTTAGCAGACGCTTTTATCCAAAGCGACTTACAGTCATGTGTGCATACATTCTACGTATGGGTGGTCCCGGGAATCGAACCCACTACCCTGGCATTACAAGCGCCATGCTCTACCAACTGTGCTACAGAAGGACCACAAATGACGAACATGTTAATGTAACTGAGTCTCTGGATAAGAACGTCTGTTAAATGACTAACATGTTAATGTAACTGAGTCTCTGGATAAGAACGTCTGCTAAATGACTAACATGTTAATGTAACTGAGTCTCTCTGGATAAGAACGTCTGTTAAATGACTAACATGTTAATGTAACTGAGTCTCTGGATAAGAACGTCTGTTAAATGACTAACATGTTAATGTAACTGAGTCTCTCTGGATAAGAACGTCTGTTAAATGACTAACATGTTAATGTAACTGAGTCTCTCTGGATAAGAACGTCTGTTAAATGACTAACATGTTAATGTAACTGAGTCTCTGGATAAGAACGTCTGTTAAATGACTAACATGTTAATGTAACTGAGTCTCTCTGGATAAGAACGTCTGTTAAATGACGTACATGTTAATGTAACTGAGTCTCTGGATAAGAACGTCTGTTAAATGACTAACATGTTAATGTAACTGAGTCTCTCTGGATAAGAACGTCTGTTAAATGACTAACATGTTAATGTAACTGAGTCTCTCTGGATAAGAACGTCTGTTAAATTACTAACATGTTAATGTAACTGAGTCTCTGGATAAGAACGTCTGTTAAATGACTAACATGTTAATGTAACTGAGTCTCTGGATAAGAACGTCTGTTAAATGACTAACATGTTAATGTAACTGAGTCTCTGGATAAGAACGTCTGTTAAATGACTAACATGTTAATGTAACTGAGTCTCTGGATAAGAACGTCTGTTAAATGACTAACATGTTAATGTAACTGAGTCTCTCTGGATAAGAACGTCTGTTAAATGACTAACATGTTAATGTAACTGAGTCTCTGGATAAGAACGTCTGTTAAATGACTAACATGTTAATGTAACTGAGTCTCTCTGGATAAGAACGTCTGCTAAATGACTAACATGTTAATGTAACTGAGTCTCTCTGGATAAGAACGTCTGTTAAATGACTAACATGTTAATGTAACTGAGTCTCTGGATAAGAACGTCTGTTAAATGACTAACATGTTAATGTAACTGAGTCTCTGGATAAGAACGTCTGTTAAATGACTAACATGTTAATGTAACTGAGTCTCTGGATAAGAACGTCTGCTAAATGACTAACATGTTAATGTAACTGAGTCTCTCTGGATAAGAACGTCTGTTAAATGACTAACATGTTAATGTAACTGAGTCTCTGGATAAGAACGTCTGTTAAATGACTAACATGTTAATGTAACTGAGTCTCTGGATAAGAACGTCTGTTAAATGACTAACATGTTAATGTAACTGAGTCTCTGGATAAGAACGTCTGTTAAATGACTAACATGTTAATGTAACTGAGTCTCTAGATAAGAACGTCTGTTAAATGACTAACATGTTAATGTAACTGAGTCTCTGGATAAGAACGTCTGTTAAATGACTAACATGTTAATGTAACTGAGTCTCTGGATAAGAACGTCTGTTAAATGACTAACATGTTAATGTAACTGAGTCTCTAGATAAGAACGTCTGTTAAATGACTAACATGTTAATGTAACTGAGTCTCTGGATAAGAACGTCTGTTAAATGACGTAACATGTTAATGTAACTGAGTCTCTGGATAAGAACGTCTGTTAAATGACTAACATGTTAATGTAACTGAGTCTCTCTGGATAAGAACGTCTGTTAAATGACTAACATGTTAATGTAACTGAGTCTCTGGATAAGAATGTCTGTTAAATGACTAACATGTTAATGTAACTGAGTCTCTCTGGATAAGAACGTCTGTTAAATGACTAACATGTTAATGTAACTGAGTCTCTGGATAAGAACGTCTGTTAAATGACTAACATGTTAATGTAACTGAGTCTCTGGATAAGAACGTCTGTTAAATGACTAACATGTTAATGTAACTGAGTCTCTGGATAAGAACGTCTGTTAAATGACTAACATGTTAATGTAACTGAGTCTCTGGATAAGAACGTCTGTTAAATGACTAACATGTTAATGTAACTGAGTCTCTGGATAAGAACGTCTGTTAAATGACTAACATGTTAATGTAACTGAGTCTCTGGATAAGAACGTCTGTTAAATGACTAACATGTTAATGTAACTGAGTCTCTGGATAAGAACGTCTGTTAAATGACTAACATGTTAATGTAACTGAGTCTATGGATAAGAACGTCTGTTAAATGACTAACATGTTAATATAACTAAGTCTCTGGATAAGAACGTCTGTTAAATGACTAACATGTTAATGTAACTGAGTCTCTCTGGATAAGAACGTCTGTTAAATGACTAACATGTTAATGTAACTGAGTCTCTCTGGATAAGAACGTCTGTTAAATGACTAACATGTTAATGTAACTGAGTCTCTCTGGATAAGAACGTCTGTTAAATGACTAACATGTTAATGTAACTGAGTCTCTGGATAAGAACGTCTGTTAAATGACTAACATGTTAATGTAACTGAGTCTCTGGATAAGAACGTCTGTTAAATGACTAACATGTTAATGTAACTGAGTCTCTCTGGATAAGAACGTCTGTTAAATGACTAACATGTTAATGTAACTGAGTCTCTGGATAAGAACGTCTGTTAAATGACTAACATGTTAATGTAACTGAGTCTCTGGATAAGAACGTCTGTTAAATGACTAACATGTTAATGTAACTGAGTCTCTGGATAAGAACGTCTGTTAAATGACTAACGTGTTAATGTAACTGAGTCTCTGGATAAGAACGTCTGTTAAATGACTAACGTGTTAATGTAACTGAGTCTCTCTGGATAAGAACGTCTGTTAAATGACGTACATGTTAATGTAACTGAGTCTCTGGATAAGAACGTCTGTTAAATGACTAACATGTTAATGTAACTGAGTCTCTGGATAAGAACGTCTGTTAAATGACTAACATGTTAATGTAACTGAGTCTCTGGATAAGAACGTCTGTTAAATGACTAACATGTTAATGTAACTGAGTCTATGGATAAGAACGTCTGTTAAATGACTAACATGTTAATATAACTAAGTCTCTGGATAAGAACGTCTGTTAAATGACTAACATGTTAATGTAACTGAGTCTCTCTGGATAAGAACGTCTGTTAAATGACTAACATGTTAATGTAACTGAGTCTCTCTGGATAAGAACGTCTGTTAAATGACTAACATGTTAATGTAACTGAGTCTCTGGATAAGAACGTCTGTTAAATGACTAACATGTTAATGTAACTGAGTCTCTGGATAAGAACGTCTGTTAAATGACTAACATGTTAATGTAACTGAGTCTCTGGATAAGAACGTCTGTTAAATGACTAACATGTTAATGTAACTGAGTCTCTGGATAAGAACGTCTGTTAAATGACTAACATGTTAATGTAACTGAGTCTCTGGATAAGAACGTCTGTTAAATGACTAACATGTTAATGTAACTGAGTCTCTGGATAAGAACGTCTGTTAAATGACTAACATGTTAATGTAACTGAGTCTCTGGATAAGAACGTCTGTTAAATGACTAACATGTTAATGTAACTGAGTCTCTGGATAAGAACGTCTGTTAAATGACTAACATGTTAATGTAACTGAGTCTCTGGATAAGAACGTCTGTTAAATGACTAACATGTTAATGTAACTGAGTCTCTCTGGATAAGAACGTCTGTTAAATGACTAACATGTTAATGTAACTGAGTCTCTCTGGATAAGAACGTCTGTTAAATGACTAACATGTTAATGTAACTGAGTCTCTGGATAAGAACGTCTGTTAAATGACTAACATGTTAATGTAACTGAGTCTCTCTGGATAAGAACGTCTGTTAAATGACTAACATGTTAATGTAACTGAGTCTCTGGATAAGAACGTCTGTTAAATGACTAACATGTTAATGTAACTGAGTCTCTGGATAAGAACGTCTGTTAAATGACTAACATGTTAATGTAACTGAGTCTCTCTGGATAAGAACGTCTGTTAAATGACTAACATGTTAATGTAACTGAGTCTCTCTGGATAAGAACGTCTGTTAAATGACTAACATGTTAATGTAACTGAGTCTCTCTGGATAAGAACGTCTGTTAAATGACTAACATGTTAATGTAACTGAGTCTCTGGATAAGAACGTCTGTTAAATGACTAACATGTTAATGTAACTGAGTCTCTGGATAAGAACGTCTGTTAAATGACTAACATGTTAATGTAACTGAGTCTCTGGATAAGAACGTCTGTTAAATGACTAACATGTTAATGTAACTGAGTCTCTGGATAAGAACGTCTGTTAAATGACTAACATGTTAATGTAACTGAGTCTCTGGATAAGAACGTCTGTTAAATGACTAACATGTTAATGTAACTGAGTCTCTGGATAAGAACGTCTGTTAAATGACTAACATGTTAATGTAACTGAGTCTCTGGATAAGAACGTCTGTTAAATGACTAACATGTTAATGTAACTGAGTCTCTGGATAAGAACGTCTGTTAAATGACTAACATGTTAATGTAACTGAGTCTATGGATAAGAACGTCTGTTAAATGACTAACATGTTAATATAACTAAGTCTCTGGATAAGAACGTCTGTTAAATGACTAACATGTTAATGTAACTGAGTCTCTGGATAAGAACGTCTGTTAAATGACTAACATGTTAATGTAACTGAGTCTCTGGATAAGAACGTCTGTTAAATGACTAACATGTTAATGTAACTGAGTCTCTGGATAAGAACGTCTGTTAAATGACTAACATGTTAATGTAACTAGTCTCTGGATAAGAACGTCTGTTAAATGACTAACATGTTAATGTAACTGAGTCTCTGGATAAGAACGTCTGTTAAATGACTAACATGTTAATATAACTGAGTCTCTGGATAAGAACGGCTGTTAAATGACTAACATGTTAATGTAACTGAGTCTCTGGATAAGAACGTCTGTTAAATGACTAACATGTTAATGTAACTGAGTCTCTGGATAAGAACGTCTGTTAAATGACTAACATGTTAATGTAACTGAGTCTCTAGATAAGAACGTCTGTTAAATGACTAACATGTTAATGTAACTGAGTCTCTCTGGATAAGAACGTCTGTTAAATGACTAACATGTTAATGTAACTGAGTCTCTGGATAAGAACGTCTGTTAAATGACTAACATGTTAATGTAACTGAGTCTCTGGATAAGAACGTCTGTTAAATGACTAACATGTTAATGTAACTGAGTCTCTGGATAAGAACGTCTGTTAAATGACTAACATGTTAATGTAACTGAGTCTCTGGATAAGAACGTCTGTTAAATGACTAACATGTTAATGTAACTGAGTCTCTGGATAAGAACGTCTGTTAAATGACTAACATGTTAATGTAACTGAGTCTCTGGATAAGAACGTCTGTTAAATGACTAACATGTTAATGTAACTGAGTCTCTCTGGATAAGAACGTCTGTTAAATGACTAACATGTTAATGTAACTGAGTCTCTGGATAAGAACGTCTGTTAAATGACTAACATGTTAATGTAACTGAGTCTCTCTGGATAAGAACGTCTGTTAAATGACTAACATGTTAATGTAACTGAGTCTCTGGATAAGAACGTCTGTTAAATGACTAACATGTTAATGTAACTGAGTCTCTCTGGATAAGAACGTCTGTTAAATGACTAACATGTTAATGTAACTGAGTCTCTGGATAAGAACGTCTGTTAAATGACTAACATGTTAATGTAACTGAGTCTCTCTGGATAAGAACGTCTGTTAAATGACTAACATGTTAATGTAACTGAGTCTCTGGATAAGAACGTCTGTTAAATGACTAACATGTTAATGTAACTGAGTCTCTGGATAAGAACGTCTGTTAAATGACTAACATGTTAATGTAACTGAGTCTCTCTGGATAAGAACGTCTGTTAAATGACTAACATGTTAATGTAACTGAGTCTCTGGATAAGAACGTCTGTTAAATGACTAACATGTTAATGTAACTGAGTCTCTGGATAAGAACGTCTGTTAAATGACTAACATGTTAATGTAACTGAGTCTCTGGATAAGAACGTCTGTTAAATGACTAACATGTTAATGTAACTGAGTCTATGGATAAGAACGTCTGTTAAATGACTAACATGTTAATGTAACTGAGTCTCTGGATAAGAACGTCTGTTAAATGACTAACATGTTAATGTAACTGAGTCTCTCTGGATAAGAACGTCTGTTAAATGACTAACATGTTAATGTAACTGAGTCTCTGGATAAGAACGTCTGTTAAATGACTAACATGTTAATGTAACTGAGTCTCTCTGGATAAGAACGTCTGTTAAATGACTAACATGTTAATGTAACTGAGTCTCTGGATAAGAACGTCTGTTAAATGACTAACATGTTAATGTAACTGAGTCTCTGGATAAGAACGTCTGTTAAATGACTAACATGTTAATGTAACTGAGTCTCTGGATAAGAACGTCTGTTAAATGACTAACATGTTAATGTAACTGAGTCTCTGGATAAGAACGTCTGTTAAATGACTAACATGTTAATGTAACTGAGTCTCTGGATAAGAACGTCTGTTAAATGACTAACATGTTAATGTAACTGAGTCTCTGGATAAGAACGTCTGTTAAATGACTAACATGTTAATGTAACTGAGTCTCTGGATAAGAACGTCTGTTAAATGACTAACATGTTAATGTAACTGAGTCTCTGGATAAGAACGTCTGTTAAATGACTAACATGTTAATGTAACTGAGTCTCTGGATAAGAACGTAACATGTTAATATAACTGGATAAGAACGTCTGTTAAATGACTAACATGTTAATGTAACTGAGTCTCTGGATAAGAACGTCTGTTAAATGACTAACATGTTAATGTAACTGAGTCTCTCTCTGGATAAGAACGTCTGTTAAATGACTAACATGTTAATGTAACTGAGTCTCTGGATAAGAACGTCTGTTAAGTGACTAACATGTTAATGTAACTGAGTCTCTGGATAAGAACGTCTGTTAAATGACTAACATGTTAATGTAACTGAGTCTCTGGATAAGAACGTCTGTTAAATGACTAACATGTTAATATAACTGAGTCTCTGGATAAGAACGTCTGTTAAATGACTAACATGTTAATGTAACTGAGTCTCTGGATAAGAACGTCTGTTAAATGACTAACATGTTAATGTAACTGAGTCTCTGGATAAGAACGTCTGTTAAATGACTAACATGTTAATATAACTGAGTCTCTGGATAAGAACGTCTGTTAAATGACTAACATGTTAATGTAACTGAGTCTCTGGATAAGAACGTCTGTTAAATGACTAACATGTTAATGTAACTGAGTCTCTGGATAAGAACGTCTGTTAAATGACTAACATGTTAATGTAACTGAGTCTCTCTGGATAAGAACGTCTGTTAAATGACTAACATGTTAATATAACTGAGTCTCTGGATAAGAACGTCTGTTAAATGACTAACATGTTAATGTAACTGAGTCTCTGGATAAGAACGTCTGTTAAATGACTAACATGTTAATGTAACTGAGTCTCTGGATAAGAACGTCTGTTAAATGACTAACATGTTAATGTAACTGAGTCTCTGGATAAGAACGTCTGTTAAATGACTAACATGTTAATGTAACTGAGTCTCTGGATAAGAACGTCTGTTAAATGACTAACATGTTAATGTAACTGAGTCTCTCTGGATAAGAACGTCTGTTAAATGACTAACATGTTAATGTAACTGAGTCTCTGGATAAGAACGTCTGTTAAATGACTAACATGTTAATGTAACTGAGTCTCTGGATAAGAACGTCTGTTAAATGACTAACATGTTAATATAACTGAGTCTCTGGATAAGAACGTCTGTTAAATGACTAACATGTTAATGTAACTGAGTCTCTCTGGATAAGAACGTCTGTTAAATGACTAACATGTTAATGTAACTGAGTCTCTGGATAAGAACGTCTGTTAAATGACTAACATGTTAATGTAACTGAGTCTCTCTGGATAAGAACGTCTGTTAAATGACTAACATGTTAATGTAACTGAGTCTCTGGATAAGAACGTCTGTTAAATGACTAACATGTTAATGTAACTGAGTCTCTCTGGATAAGAACGTCTGTTAAATGACTAACATGTTAATGTAACTGAGTCTCTGGATAAGAACGTCTGTTAAATGACTAACATGTTAATGTAACTGAGTCTCTGGATAAGAACGTCTGTTAAATGACTAACATGTTAATGTAACTGAGTCTCTGGATAAGAACGTCTGTTAAATGACTAACATGTTAATGTAACTGAGTCTCTGGATAAGAACGTCTGTTAAATGACTAACATGTTAATGTAACTGAGTCTCTGGATAAGAACGTCTGTTAAATGACTAACATGTTAATGTAACTGAGTCTCTGGATAAGAACGTCTGTTAAATGACTAACATGTTAATGTAACTGAGTCTCTGGATAAGAACGTCTGTTAAATGACTAACATGTTAATGTAACTGAGTCTCTGGATAAGAACGTCTGTTAAATGACTAACATGTTAATGTAACTGAGTCTCTGGATAAGAACGTCTGTTAAATGACTAACATGTTAATGTAACTGAGTCTCTGGATAAGAACGTCTGTTAAATGACTAACATGTTAATGTAACTGAGTCTCTGGATAAGAACGTCTGTTAAATGACTAACATGTTAATGTAACTGAGTCTCTGGATAAGAACGTCTGTTAAATGACTAACATGTTAATGTAACTGAGTCTCTGGATAAGAACGTCTGTTAAATGACTAACATGTTAATGTAACTGAGTCTCTGGATAAGAACGTCTGTTAAATGACTAACATGTTAATGTAACTGAGTCTCTCTGGATAAGAACGTCTGTTAAATGACTAACATGTTAATGTAACTGAGTCTCTGGATAAGAACGTCTGTTAAATGACTAACATGTTAATGTAACTGAGTCTCTGGATAAGAACGTCTGTTAAATGACTAACATGTTAATGTAACTGAGTCTCTCTGGATAAGAACGTCTGTTAAATGACTAACATGTTAATGTAACTGAGTCTCTGGATAAGAACGTCTGTTAAATGACTAACATGTTAATGTAACTGAGTCTCTGGATAAGAACGTCTGCTAAATGACTAACATGTTAATGTAACTGAGTCTCTCTGGATAAGAACGTCTGTTAAATGACTAACATGTTAATGTAACTGAGTCTCTGGATAAGAACGTCTGTTAAATGACTAACATGTTAATATAACTGAGTCTCTGGATAAGAACGTCTGTTAAATGACTAACATGTTAATGTAACTGAGTCTCTGGATAAGAATGTCTGTTAAATGACTAAAATGTTAATGTAACTGAGTCTCTGGATAAGAACGTCTGTTAAATGACTAACATGTTAATGTAACTGAGTCTCTGGATAAGAATGTCTGTTAAATGACTAAAATGTTAATGTAACTGAGTCTCTGGATAAGAACGTCTGTTAAATGACTAACATGTTAATGTAACTGAGTCTCTGGATAAGAACGTCTGTTAAATGACTAACATGTTAATGTAACTGAGTCTCTGGATAAGAATGTCTGTTAAATGACTAACATGTTAATGTAACTGAGTCTCTGGATAAGAACGTCTGTTAAATGACTAACATGTTAATGTAACTGAGTCTCTGGATAAGAACGTCTGTTAAATGACTAACATGTTAATGTAACTGAGTCTCTCTGGATAAGAACGTCTGTTAAATGACTAACATGTTAATGTAACTGAGTCTCTGGATAAGAACGTCTGTTAAATGACTAACATGTTAATGTAACTGAGTCTCTGGATAAGAACGTCTGTTAAATGACTAACATGTTAATGTAACTGAGTCTCTGGATAAGAACGTCTGTTAAATGACTAACATGTTAATGTAACTGAGTCTCTCTGGATAAGAACGTCTGTTAAATGACTAACATGTTAATGTAACTGAGTCTCTCTGGATAAGAACGTCTGTTAAATGACTAACATGTTAATGTAACTGAGTCTCTCTGGATAAGAACGTCTGTTAAATGACTAACATGTTAATGTAACTGAGTCTCTGGATAAGAACGTCTGTTAAATGACTAACATGTTAATGTAACTGAGTCTCTGGATAAGAACGTCTGTTAAATGACTAACATGTTAATGTAACTGAGTCTCTCTGGATAAGAACGTCTGTTAAATGACTAACATGTTAATGTAACTGAGTCTCTGGATAAGAACGTCTGTTAAATGACTAACATGTTAATGTAACTGAGTCTCTGGATAAGAACGTCTGTTAAATGACTAACATGTTAATGTAACTGAGTCTCTCTGGATAAGAACGTCTGTTAAATGACTAACATGTTAATGTAAGAGTCTCTGGATAAGAACGTCTGTTAAATGACTAACATGTTAATGTAACTGAGTCTCTGGATAAGAACGTCTGTTAAATGACTAACATGTTAATGTAACTGAGTCTCTCTGGATAAGAACGTCTGTTAAATGACTAACATGTTAATGTAACTGAGTCTCTGGATAAGAACGTCTGTTAAATGACTAACATGTTAATGTAACTGAGTCTCTGGATAAGAACGTCTGTTAAATGACTAACATGTTAATGTAACTGAGTCTCTCTGGATAAGAACGTCTGTTAAATGACTAACATGTTAATGTAACTGAGTCTCTGGATAAGAACGTCTGTTAAATGACTAACATGTTAATGTAACTGAGTCTCTGGATAAGAACGTCTGTTAAATGACTAACATGTTAATGTAACTGAGTCTCTGGATAAGAACGTCTGTTAAATGACTAACATGTTAATGTAACTGAGTCTCTCTGGATAAGAACGTCTGTTAAATGACTAACATGTTAATGTAACTGAGTCTCTGGATAAGAACGTCTGTTAAATGACTAACATGTTAATGTAACTGAGTCTCTCTGGATAAGAACGTCTGTTAAATGACTAACATGTTAATGTAACTGAGTCTCTGGATAAGAACGTCTGTTAAATGACTAACATGTTAATGTAACTGAGTCTCTGGATAAGAACGTCTGTTAAATGACTAACATGTTAATGTAACTGAGTCTCTGGATAAGAACGTCTGTTAAATGACTAACATGTTAATGTAACTGAGTCTCTGGATAAGAACGTCTGTTAAATGACTAACATGTTAATGTAACTGAGTCTCTGGATAAGAACGTCTGTTAAATGACTAACATGTTAATGTAACTGAGTCTCTGGATAAGAACGTCTGTTAAATGACTAACATGTTAATGTAACTGAGTCTCTGGATAAGAACGTCTGTTAAATGACTAACATGTTAATGTAACTGAGTCTCTCTGGATAAGAACGTCTGTTAAATGACTAACATGTTAATGTAACTGAGTCTCTCTGGATAAGAACGTCTGTTAAATGACTAACATGTTAATGTAACTGAGTCTCTCTGGATAAGAACGTCTGTTAAATGACTAACATGTTAATGTAACTGAGTCTCTGGATAAGAACGTCTGTTAAATGACTAACATGTTAATGTAACTGAGTCTCTGGATAAGAACGTCTGTTAAATGACTAACATGTTAATGTAACTGAGTCTCTGGATAAGAACGTCTGTTAAATGACTAACATGTTAATGTAACTGAGTCTCTGGATAAGAACGTCTGTTAAATGACTAACATGTTAATGTAACTGAGTCTCTCTGGATAAGAACGTCTGTTAAATGACTAACATGTTAATGTAACTGAGTCTCTGGATAAGAACGTCTGTTAAATGACTAACATGTTAATGTAACTGAGTCTCTGGATAAGAACGTCTGTTAAATGACTAACATGTTAATGTAACTGAGTCTCTGGATAAGAACGTCTGTTAAATGACTAACATGTTAATGTAACTGAGTCTCTGGATAAGAACGTCTGTTAAATGACTAACATGTTAATGTAACTGAGTCTCTGGATAAGAACGTCTGTTAAATGACTAACATGTTAATGTAACTGAGTCTCTGGATAAGAACGTCTGTTAAATGACTAACATGTTAATGTAACTGAGTCTCTGGATAAGAACGTCTGTTAAATGACTAACATGTTAATGTAACTGAGTCTCTCTGGATAAGAACGTCTGTTAAATGACTAACATGTTAATGTAACTGAGTCTCTGGATAAGAACGTCTGTTAAATGACTAACATGTTAATGTAACTGAGTCTCTGGATAAGAACGTCTGTTAAATGACTAACATGTTAATGTAACTGAGTCTCTGGATAAGAACGTCTGTTAAATGACTAACATGTTAATGTAACTGAGTCTCTCTGGATAAGAACGTCTGTTAAATGACTAACATGTTAATGTAACTGAGTCTCTGGATAAGAACGTCTGTTAAATGACTAACATGTTAATGTAACTGAGTCTCTCTGGATAAGAACGTCTGTTAAATGACTAACATGTTAATGTAACTGAGTCTCTGGATAAGAACGTCTGTTAAATGACTAACATGTTAATGTAACTGAGTCTCTGGATAAGAACGTCTGTTAAATGACTAACATGTTAATGTAACTGAGTCTCTGGATAAGAACGTCTGTTAAATGACTAACATGTTAATGTAACTGAGTCTCTGGATAAGAACGTCTGTTAAATGACTAACATGTTAATGTAACTGAGTCTCTGGATAAGAACGTCTGTTAAATGACTAACATGTTAATGTAACTGAGTCTCTCTGGATAAGAACGTCTGTTAAATGACTAACATGTTAATGTAACTGAGTCTCTGGATAAGAACGTCTGTTAAATGACTAACATGTTAATGTAACTGAGTCTCTGGATAAGAACGTCTGTTAAATGACTAACATGTTAATGTAACTGAGTCTCTGGATAAGAACGTCTGTTAAATGACTAACATGTTAATGTAACTGAGTCTCTCTGGATAAGAACGTCTGTTAAATGACTAACATGTTAATGTAACTGAGTCTCTGGATAAGAACGTCTGTTAAATGACTAACATGTTAATGTAACTGAGTCTCTCTGGATAAGAACGTCTGTTAAATGACTAACATGTTAATGTAACTGAGTCTCTCTGGATAAGAACGTCTGTTAAATGACTAACATGTTAATGTAACTGAGTCTCTGGATAAGAACGTCTGTTAAATGACTAACATGTTAATGTAACTGAGTCTCTGGATAAGAACGTCTGTTAAATGACTAACATGTTAATGTAACTGAGTCTCTGGATAAGAACGTCTGTTAAATGACTAACATGTTAATGTAACTGAGTCTCTGGATAAGAACGTCTGTTAAATGACTAACATGTTAATGTTACTGAGTCTCTCTGGATAAGAACGTCTGTTAAATGACTAACATGTTAATGTAACTGAGCTCTCTGGATAAGAACGTCTGTTAAATGACTAACATGTTAATGTAACTGAGTCTCTGGATAAGAACGTCTGTTAAATGACTAACATGTTAATGTAACTGAGTCTCTCTGGATAAGAACGTCTGTTAAATGACTAACATGTTAATGTAACTGAGTCTCTGGATAAGAACGTCTGTTAAATGACTAACATGTTAATGTAACTGAGTCTCTGGATAAGAACGTCTGTTAAATGACTAACATGTTAATGTAACTGAGTCTCTGGATAAGAACGTCTGTTAAATGACTAACATGTTAATGTAACTGAGTCTCTGGATAAGAACGTCTGTTAAATGACTAACATGTTAATGTAACTGAGTCTCTCTGGATAAGAACGTCTGTTAAATGACTAACATGTTAATGTAACTGAGTCTCTGGATAAGAACGTCTGTTAAATGACTAACATGTTAATGTAACTGAGTCTATGGATAAGAACGTCTGTTAAATGACTAACATGTTAATATAACTGAGTCTCTGGATAAGAACGTCTGTTAAATGACTAACATGTTAATGTAACTGAGTCTCTCTGGATAAGAACGTCTGTTAAATGACTAACATGTTAATGTAACTGAGTCTCTGGATAAGAACGTCTGTTAAATGACTAACATGTTAATGTAACTGAGTCTCTGGATAAGAACGTCTGTTAAATGACTAACATGTTAATGTAACTGAGTCTCTCTGGATAAGAACGTCTGTTAAATGACTAACATGTTAATGTAACTGAGTCTCTGGATAAGAACGTCTGTTAAATGACTAACATGTTAATGTAACTGAGTCTCTGGATAAGAACGTCTGTTAAATGACTAACATGTTAATGTAACTGAGTCTCTGGATAAGAACGTCTGTTAAATGACTAACATGTTAATGTAACTGAGTCTCTGGATAAGAACGTCTGTTAAATGACTAACATGTTAATGTAACTGAGTCTCTAGATAAGAACGTCTGTTAAATGACTAACATGTTAATGTAACTGAGTCTCTGGATAAGAACGTCTGTTGAATGACTAACATGTTAATGTAACTGAGTCTCTCTGGATAAGAACGTCTGTTAAATGACTAACATGTTAATGTAACTGAGTCTCTGGATAAGAACGTCTGTTAAATGACTAACATGTTAATGTAACTGAGTCTCTCTGGATAAGAACGTCTGTTAAATTACTAACATGTTAATGTAACTGAGTCTCTGGATAAGAACGTCTGTTAAATGACTAACATGTTAATGTAACTGAGTCTCTGGATAAGAACGTCTGTTAAATGACTAACATGTTAATGTAACTGAGTCTCTGGATAAGAACGTCTGTTAAATGACTAACATGTTAATGTAACTGAGTCTCTGGATAAGAACGTCTGTTAAATGACTAACATGTTAATGTAACTGAGTCTCTCTGGATAAGAACGTCTGTTAAATGACTGTTATTGTAATATCTTACGTGAGGAAGTCCCTGGCGTCCTCTACAGTGAGTTCTCCGGTGGTGTCCAGGCTGGCGTCAGCCATGCTGAGGGGGAGTCCAGAGGGGAGGGGAGGCGGGGAGGACAGGCCACACTGGGGGTCCTCGGTTAACCCTGGGGGTCAGGGGTTAGAGGTCAGACTGAGGCAATGTGAAAGGGGATTGGTTGACAGCCAGCTAGTAACTGTTAGTGTATAATTTTAAACCGTCCCTCGCCCATACCCGGGCGCGAACCAGGGACCCTCTGCACACATCAACAACAGTCACCCTCGAAGCATTGTTACCCATCGCTCTACAAAAGCCACGGCCCTTGCAGAGCAAGGGGAACTACTACTTCAAGGTCTCAGAGCAAGTGACGTAACCGATTGAAACGCTATTTAGCGCGCACCGCTAACTAAGCTAGCCGTTTCACATCCGTTACATTAGCAGAAGGACCAATGAGAAGCGTTCCACGTACCTTCAGCCTGGTTCCAGTGAGTTCCGTTGGCCGGAGAGGCATGGCTGCGTCGTCGCTATGGAGACAGAGAACAGCATCAGAGCAGTAGCTCACTGTGTTGTTGATACTGGGGGCGGCCTAGCCTGGCGGTTAGCGTGTTGGACCAGTAACCAGCAGGTAGCCTAGTGGTTAGCGCGTTGGACCAGTAACCAGCAGGTAGCCTAGTGGTTAGCCTGTGTTGTTGATACTGGGGCGGCCTAGCCTAGTGGTTAGCCTGTGTTGTTGATACTGGGGCGGCCTAGCCTAGTGGTTAGAGCAGGTAGCCTGTGTGGTTAGCCTGTGTTGTTGATACTGGGGCGGCCTAGCCTAGTGGTTAGCCTGTGTTGTTGATACTGGGGCGGCCTAGCCTAGTGGTTAGAGCGTTGGACTAGTAACCAGCAGGTAGCCTAGTGGTTAGCGCGTTGGACCAGTAACCAGCAGGTAGCCTAGTGGTTAGAGCGTTGGACCAGTAACCAGCAGGTAGCCTAGTGGTTAGAGCGTTGGACCAGTAACCAGCAGGTAGCCTAGTGGTTAGCCTGTGTTGTTGATACTGGGGCGGCCTAGCCTAGTGGTTAGAGCGTTGGACCAGTAACCAGCAGGTAGCCTAGTGGTTAGCCTGTGTTGTTGATACTGGGGCGGCCTAGCCTAGTGGTTAGCGCGTTGGACCAGTAACCAGCAGGTAGCCTAGTGGTTAGCGTTGGACCAGTAACCAGCAGGTAGCCTAGTGGTTAGCGCGTTGGACCAGTAACCAGCAGGTAGCCTAGTGGTTAGCGCGTTGGACCAGTAACCAGCAGGTAGCCTAGTGGTTAGAGTGTTGGACTAGTAACCAGCAGGTAGCCTAGTGGTTAGAGCGTTGGACTAGTAACCAGCAGGTAGCCTAGTGGTTAGCCTGTGTTGTTGATACTGGGGCGGCCTAGCCTAGTGGTTAGCCTGTGTTGTTGATACTGGGGCGGCCTAGCCTAGTGGTTAGCCTGTGTTGTTGATACTGGGGCGGCCTAGCCTAGTGGTTAGCCTGTGTTGTTGATACTGGGGCGGCCTAGCCTAGTGGTTAGAGCAGGTAGCCTAGTGGTTAGCCTGTGTTGTTGATACTGGGGCGGCCTAGCCTAGTGGTTAGCCTGTGTTGTTGATACTGGGGCGGCCTAGCCTAGTGGTTAGCCTGTGTTGTTGATACTGGGGCGGCCTAGCCTAGTGGTTAGCCTGTGTTGTTGATACTGGGGCGGCCTAGCCTAGTGGTTAGCCTGTGTTGTTGATACTGGGGCGGCGTAGCCTAGTGGTTAGCGCGTTGGACCAGTAACCAGCAGGTAGCCTAGTGGTTAGCCTGTGTTGTTGATACTGGGGCGGCCTAGCCTAGTGGTTAGCCTGTGTTGTTGATACTGGGCGGCCTAGCCTAGTGGTTAGCGCGTTGGACCAGTAACCAGCAGGTAGCCTAGTGGTTAGCCTGTGTTGTTGATACTGGGGCGGCCTAGTGGTTAGCCTGTGTTGTTGATACTGGGGCGGCCTAGCCTAGTGGTTAGCCTGTGTTGTTGATACTGGGGCGGCCTAGCCTAGTGGTTAGCGCGTTGGACCAGTAACCAGCAGGTAGCCTAGTGGTTAGCCTGTGTTGTTGATACTGGGGCGGCGTAGCCTAGTGGTTAGCGCGTTGGACCAGTAACCAGCAGGTAGCCTAGTGGTTAGCCTGTGTTGTTGATACTGGGGCGGCCTAGCCTAGTGGTTAGCGCGTTGGACCAGTAACCAGCAGGTAGCCTAGTGGTTAGCCTGTGTTGTTGATACTGGGGCGGCCTAGCCTAGTGGTTAGAGCGTTGGACCAGTAACCAGCAGGTAGCCTAGTGGTTAGCGCGTTGGACCAGTAACCAGCAGGTAGCCTAGTGGTTAGCGCGTTGGACCAGTAACCAGCAGGTAGCCTAGTGGTTAGCGCGTTGGACCAGTAACCAGCAGGTAGCCTGGTGGTTAGAGCGTTGGACCAGTAACCAGCAGGTAGCCTAGTGGTTAGCACGTTGGACCAGTAACCAGCAGGTAGCCTAGTGGTTAGAGCGTTGGACCAGTAACCAGCAGGTAGCCTGGTGGTTAGAGCGTTGGACTAGTAACCAGCAGGTAGCCTGGTGGTTAGAGCGTTGGACCAGTAACCAGCAGGTAGCCTAGTGGTTAGCGCGTTGGACCAGTAACCAGCAGGTAGCCTAGTGGTTAGCGCGTTGGACAAGTAACCAGCAGGTAGCCTAGTGGTTAGAGCGTTGGACCAGTAACCAGCAGGTAGCCTAGTGGTTAGCGTGTTGGACTAGTAACCAGCAGGTAGCCTGGTGGTTAGAGCGTTGGACCAGTAACCAGCAGGTAGCCTGGTGGTTAGAGCGTTGGACCAGTAACCAGCAGGTAGCCTAGTGGTTAGCGCGTTGGACCAGTAACCAGCAGGTAGCCTAGTGGTTAGAGTGTTGGACCAGTAACCAGCAGGTAGCCTAGTGGTTAGCGCGTTGGACCAGTAACCAGCAGGTAGCCTAGTGGTTAGCGCGTTGGACCAGTAACCAGCAGGTAGCCTAGTGGTTAGCGCGTTGGACCAGTAACCAGCAGGTAGCCTAGTGGTTAGCGCGTTGGACCAGTAACCAGCAGGTAGCCTAGTGGTTAGCGCGTTGGACCAGTAACCAGCAGGTAGCCTAGTGGTTAGCGCGTTGGACCAGTAACCAGCAGGTAGCCTAGTGGTTAGCGCGTTGGACCAGTAACCAGCAGGTAGCCTAGTGGTTAGCGCGTTGGACCAGTAACCAGCTGGTAGCCTAGTGGTTAGAGCGTTGGACCAGTAACCAGCTGGTAGCCTGAGTGGTTAGAGCGTTGGACCAGTAACCAGCTGGTAGCCTGGTGGTTAGCGCGTTGGACCAGTAACCAGCAGGTAGCCTAGTGGTTAGAGCGTTGGACTAGTAACCAGCAGGTAGCCTAGTGGTTAGCGCGTTGGACCAGTAACCAGCAGGTAGCCTAGTGGTGAGCTCACTGTGTTGTTGATACTGGGGCGGCCTAGCCTAGTGGTTAGCGCGTTGGACCAGTAACCAGCAGGTAGCCTAGTGGTTAGCGCGTTGGACCAGTAACCAGCAGGTAGCCTAGTGGTTAGCGCGTTGGACCAGTAACCAGCAGGTAGCCTAGTGGTTAGCGCGTTGGACCAGTAACCAGCAGGTAGCCTAGTGGTTAGAGCGTTGGACTAGTAACCAGCAGGTAGCCTAGTGGTTAGCGCGTTGGACCAGTAAACCAGCAGGTAGCCTAGTGGTTAGAGCGTTGGACCAGTAACCAGCAGGTAGCCTAGTGGCCCCTGAACAAGGCAGTTAACCCACTGTCCCCCTGAACAAGGCTGTGTTGTTGATACTGGGGGGCGGCGTAGCCTGGTGGTTAGCGCGTTGGACTAGTAACCAGCAGGTAGCCTAGTGGTTAGCGCGTTGGACCAGTAAACCAGCAGGTAGCCTAGTGGTTAGAGCGTTGGACCAGTAACCAGCAGGTAGCCTAGTGGCCCCTGAACAAGGCAGTTAACCCACTGTCCCCCTGAACAAGGCTGTGTTGTTGATACTGGGGGCGGCGTAGCCTAGTGGTTAGCGCGTTGGACCAGTAACCGCAAAGGTTTCTAGATCAAATCCCCGAGCTGACAAGGTAAAAATCTGTCGTTATGCCCCTGAACAAGGCAGTTAACCCACTGTTCCTAGGCCGTCATTGAAAATAAGAATTTGTTCTTAATTAACCGACTTGCCTAGTTAAATAAAGGATAAATAAAATAAAAATTGAGCATCTTGATCTTAATGAGGAAGCTAAATTGAATGATTTTACGAGGAGCCTTCATTCGGTCCAGGAAACAATGGCGTGAAAAGGGCAAAAAGAACAGCAGATAACAGTCTTTAGAACTGTGTTTGAGGCTTCTACTAGGAAGGGGAGCTGAATGAGAGGGGATTGAGCCAGGTGTCCGGCCGAGTGCCACAGGCTCGTGTCGCGCGCTCACGAGAGTGTTTGCTCTCGTTCCATTGCTTTTCTACAGACAATGGAATTCTCCGGTTGGAACTTTATTGAAGATGTATGATAAAAACATCCTAAAGATTGATTCTATACTTAGTTTGACAAGTTTCTACGACCTGTAATATAACTTTTTTCAACTTTTCGTCCGACGTTCAGCTGGACCTGGACTACAAAAGTATAGCCTCAATCTTTGCAGAAAAAGGTTAACGTGGTGCTTGAATGATCTGACTGATGAATGTCAATCTGAAAGGGTGCCATATATCTAATAATCTGAGGCTGGTGTTAGACTTGGTTGAGTAGTGTAGTGACCTGATGTTAGTGTGTGTAGTGACCTGATGTTAGTGTGTGTAGTGACCTGATGTTAGTGTGTGTAGTGACCTGATGTTAGTGTGTAGTGACCTGATGTTAGTGTGTGGAGTGACCTGATGTTAGTGTGTAGTGACCTGATGTTAGTGTGTAGTGACCTGGTGTTAGTGTGTGTAGTGACCTGGTGTTAGTGTGTAGTGACCTCGTGTTAGACCTGGTGTTAGTGTGTGTAGTGACCTGATGTTAGACCTGATGTTAGTGTGTAGTGACCTCGTGTTAGTGTGTGTAGTGACCTGGTGTTAGTGTGTGTAGTGACCTGATGTTAGTGTGTGTAGTGACCTGATGTTAGTGTGTGTAGTGACCTGATGTTAGTGTGTAGTGACCTGATGTTAGTGTGTGTAGTGACCTGATGTTAGTGTGTGTAGTGACCTGATGTTAGTGTGTGTAGTGACCTGATGTTAGTGTGTGTAGTGACCTGGTGTTAGTGTGTGTAGTGACCTGATGTTAGTGTGTGTAGTGACCTGATGTTAGTGTGTGTAGTGACCTGATGTTAGTGTGTGTAGTGACCTGGTGTTAGTGTGTGTAGTGACCTGATGTTAGTGTGTGTAGTGACCTGGTGTTAGTGTGTGTAGTGACCTGATGTTAGTGTGTGTAGTGACCTGATGTTAGTGTGTGTAGTGACCTGATGTTAGTGTGTGTAGTGACCTGATGTTAGTGTGTGTAGTGACCTGATGTTAGTGTGTGTAGTGACCTGATGTTAGTGTGT
>NW_026277419.1:0-17500 GCF_023373465.1 Oncorhynchus keta | reverse complement strand
AAACAGGTACACCCCCTACCTGTGGCCGTAGGGCAGGTACGTTAAACAGGTACACCCCCTACCTGAGGCCGTAGGGCAGGTACGTTAAACAGGTACACCCCCCTACCTGAGGCCGTAGGGCAGGTACGTTAAACAGGTACACCCCCCCCCCCCCTACCTGAGGCCGTAGGGCAGGTACGTTAAACAAGTGCAGGTCTCCAAGGTTGGTCAGACAGACCAGACTGGTCTCACTGTAGTCCTCCTGGGCTGTGGAACACACCGTCACCATGGCAACCCTCCGCACACGACAACCCTCATGAGCCGTCAGCTTGAACTTGGTCTTCGCACCGACCTTAGGAAGACTGAACACCTGTCAACACAATACACCTGTCAACACAATACACCTGTCAACACAATACACCTGTCAACACAATATACCTGTCAACACAATACACCTGTCAACACAATACACCTGTCAACACAACATACCTGTCAACACAATATACCTGTCAACACAATACACCTGTCAACACAACATACCTGTCAACACAATATACCTGTCAACACAATACACCTGTCAACACAATACACCTGTCAACACAATACACCTGTCAACACAATACACCTGTCAACACAACATACCTGTCAACACAATATACCTGTCAACACAATACACCTGTCAACACAATACACCTGTCAACACAATACACCTGTCAACACAATATACCTGTCAACACAATACACCTGTCAACACAATACACCTGTCAACACAATACACCTGTCAACACAATACACCTGTCAACACAATATACCTGTCAACACAATACACCTGTCAACACAATATACCTGTCAACACAATATACCTGTCAACACAATATACCTGTCAACACAATATACCTGTCAACACAATATACCTGTCAACACAATATACCTGTCAACACAATACACCTGTCAACACAATATACCTGTCAACACAATATACCTGTCAACACAATATACCTGTCAACACAATACACCTGTCAACACAATATACCTGTCAACACAATATACCTGTCAACACAATATACCTGTCAACACAACACACCTGTCAACACAATACACCTGTCAACACAATACACCTGTCAACACAATACACCTGTCAACACAATATACCTGTCAACACAATATACCTGTCAACACAATACACCTGTCAACACAATATACCTGTCAACACAATATACCTGTCAACACAATATACCTGTCAACACAATATACCTGTCAACACAATATACCTGTCAACACAATATACCTGTCAACACAATATACCTGTCAACACCTGTCAACACAATATACCTGTCAACACAATATACCTGTCAACACAATATACCTGTCAACACAATACACCTGTCAACACAATATACCTGTCAACACAATATACCTGTCAACACAATATACCTGTCAACACAATACACCTGTCAACACAATATACCTGTCAACACAATATACCTGTCAACACAATATACCTGTCAACACAATATACCTGTCAACACAACACACCTGTCAACACAATAAACCTGTCAACACAATATACCTGTCAACACAATACACCTGTCAACACAATATACCTGTCAACACAATACACCTGTCAACACAATATACCTGTCAACACAATATACCTGTCAACACAATATACCTGTCAACACAATATACCTGTCAACACAATATACCTGTCAACACAATATACCTGTCAACACAATATACCTGTCAACACAATATACCTGTCAACACAATATACCTGTCAACACCTGTCAACACAATATACCTGTCAACACAATATACCTGTCAACACAATATACCTGTCAACACAATACACCTGTCAACACAATATACCTGTCAACACAATATACCTGTCAACACAATATACCTGTCAACACAATACACCTGTCAACACAATATACCTGTCAACACAATATACCTGTCAACACAATATACCTGTCAACACAACACACCTGTCAACACAACACACCTGTCAACACAATACACCTGTCAACACAATACACCTGTCAACACAATATACCTGTCAACACAATATACCTGTCAACACAATACACCTGTCAACACAATATACCTGTCAACACAATACACCTGTCAACACAATATACCTGTCAACACAATATACCTGTCAACACAATATACCTGTCAACACAATACACCTGTCAACACAATACACCTGTCAACACAATACACCTGTCAACACAATACACCTGTCAACACAATACACCTGTCAACACAATATACCTGTCAACACAATACACCTGTCAACACAATATACCTGTCAACACAATATACCTGTCAACACAATACACCTGTCAACACAATATACCTGTCAACACAATATACCTGTCAACACAATACACCTGTCAACACAATATACCTGTCAACACAATATACCTGTCAACACAATATACCTGTCAACACAATACACCTGTCAACACAATATACCTGTCAACACAATACACCTGTCAACACAATATACCTGTCAACACAATACACCTGTCAACACAATACACCTGTCAACACAACATACCTGTCAACACAATACACCTGTCAACACAATACACCTGTCAACACAATACACCTGTCAACACAATACACCTGTCAACACAATACACCTGTCAACACAATACACCTGTCAACACAATACACCTGTCAACACAATATACCTGTCAACACAATATACCTGTCAACTCAATATACCTGTCAACACAACACACCTGTCAAAACAATATACCTGTCAACACAACACACCTGTCAAAACAATATACCTGTCAACACAATATACCTGTCAACACAATACACCTGTCAAAACAATATACCTGTCAAAACAATATACCTGTCAACACAACACACCTGTCAAAACAATATACCTGTCAACACAATATACCTGTCAACACAACATACCTGTCAACACAACACACCTGTCAACACAATACACCTGTCAACACAATATACCTGTCAACACAATACACCTGTCAACACAACACACCTGTCAACACAATATACCTGTCAACACAATATACCTGTCAACACAACATACCTGTCAACACAACACACCTGTCAACACAATACACCTGTCAACACAATATACCTGTCAACACAATATACCTGTCAACACAATATACCTGTCAACACAATACACCTGTCAACACAACACACCTGTCAACACAATATACCTGTCAACACAATATACCTGTCAACACAATATACCTGTCAACACAATATACCTGTCAACACAATATACCTGTCAACACAACACACCTGTCAACACAATATACCTGTCAACACAACATACCTGTCAACACAATATACCTGTCAACACAATATACCTGTCAACACAATACACCTGTCAACACAACACACCTGTCAACACAATATACCTGTCAACACAATATACCTGTCAACACAATATACCTGTCAACACAATATACCTGTCAACACAATATACCTGTCAACACAATATACCTGTCAACACCTGTCAACCCAATATACCTGTCAACACAATACACCTGTCAACACAACACACCTGTCAACACAATATACCTGTCAACACAATATACCTGTCAACACAATATACCTGTCAACACCTGTCAACACAATATACCTGTCAACACAATACACCTGTCAACACAATACACCTGTCAACACAATATACCTGTCAACACAATATACCTGTCAACACAATATACCTGTCAACACAATATACCTGTCAACACAATATACCTGTCAACACAATACACCTGTCAACACAATACACCTGTCAACACAATATACCTGTCAACACCTGTCAACCCAATATACCTGTCAACACAATATACCTGTCAACACCTGTCAACACAATATACCTGTCAACACAATACACCTGTCAACACAATACACCTGTCAACACAATATACCTGTCAACACAATATACCTGTCAACACAATACACCTGTCAACACAATATACCTGTCAACACAATATACCTGTCAACACCTGTCAACACAATATACCTGTCAACACAATACACCTGTCAACACAATACACCTGTCAACACAATATACCTGTCAACACAATATACCTGTCAACACAATACACCTGTCAACACAATACACCTGTCAACACAATACACCTGTCAACACAATATACCTGTCAACACAATATACCTGTCAACACAATACACCTGTCAACACAATACACCTGTCAACACAATACACCTGTCAACACAATATACCTGTCAACACAATATACCTGTCAACACAATACACCTGTCAACACAATATACCTGTCAACACAATATACCTGTCAACACAATACACCTGTCAACACAATATACCTGTCAACACAATATACCTGTCAACACAATACACCTGTCAACACAATATACCTGTCAACACAATACACCTGTCAACACAATACACCTGTCAACACAATATACCTGTCAACACAATACACCTGTCAACACAATATACCTGTCAACACAATATACCTGTCAACACAATATACCTGTCAACACAATACACCTGTCAACACAATACACCTGTCAACACAATATACCTGTCAACACAATATACCTGTCAACACCTGTCAACACAATATACCTGTCAACACAATACACCTGTCAACACAACACACCTGTCAACACAATATACCTGTCAACACAATATACCTGTCAACACAATACACCTGTCAACACAATACACCTGTCAACACAATACACCTGTCAACACAATACACCTGTCAACACAATATACCTGTCAACACAATACACCTGTCAACACAATATACCTGTCAACACAATATACCTGTCAACACAATATACCTGTCAACACAATACACCTGTCAACACAATACACCTGTCAACACAATATACCTGTCAACACAATATACCTGTCAACACCTGTCAACACAATATACCTGTCAACACAATACACCTGTCAACACAACACACCTGTCAACACAATATACCTGTCAACACCTGTCAACCCAATACACCTGTCAACACAACACACCTGTCAACACAATATACCTGTCAACACAATATACCTGTCAACACCTGTCAACACAATATACCTGTCAACACAATACACCTGTCAACACAATATACCTGTCAACACAATATACCTGTCAACACAACACACCTGTCAACACAATATACCTGTCAACACAATATACCTGTCAACACAATATACCTGTCAACACAATACACCTGTCAACACAATATACCTGTCAACACAATATACCTGTCAACACAATATACCTGTCAACACCTGTCAACACAATATACCTGTCAACACAATACACCTGTCAACACAATATACCTGTCAACACAATATACCTGTCAACACAATATACCTGTCAACACAATACACCTGTCAACACAACACACCTGTCAACACAATATACCTGTCAACACAATATACCTGTCAACACAATATACCTGTCAACACAATATACCTGTCAACACAATATACCTGTCAACACAATATACCTGTCAACACCTGTCAACCCAATATACCTGTCAACACAATACACCTGTCAACACAACACACCTGTCAACACAATATACCTGTCAACACAATATACCTGTCAACACAATATACCTGTCAACACAATATACCTGTCAACACAATATACCTGTCAACACAATATACCTGTCAACACAATATACCTGTCAACACAATACACCTGTCAACACAATATACCTGTCAACACAATATACCTGTCAACACCTGTCAACACAATATACCTGTCAACACAATACACCTGTCAACACAATACACCTGTCAACACAATATACCTGTCAACACCTGTCAACACAATATACCTGTCAACACAATATACCTGTCAACACAATATACCTGTCAACACAATATACCTGTCAACACAATACACCTACCAATATACCTGTCAACACAATATACCTGTCAACACCTGTCACAATATACCTGTCAACACAATATACCTGTCAACACCTGTCAACACAATATACCTGTCAACACAATACACCTGTCAACACAATACACCTGTCAACACAATATACCTGTCAACACAATATACCTGTCAACACAATACACCTGTCAACACAATATACCTGTCAACACAATATACCTGTCAACACCTGTCAACACAATATACCTGTCAACACAATACACCTGTCAACACAATACACCTGTCAACACAATACACCTGTCAACAACACAATATACCTGTCAACACAATATCAACCTATACCTGTCAACACAATACACCTGTCAACACAATATACCTGTCAACACAATATACCTGTCAACACAATATACCTGTCAACACAATACACCTGTCAACACAATACACCTGTCAACACAATATACCTGTCAACACAATATACCTGTCAACACAATATACCTGTCAACACAATATACCTGTCAACACAATATACCTGTCAACACAATACACCTGTCAACACAATATACCTGTCAACACAATACACCTGTCAACACAATACACCTGTCAACACAATAATACCTGTCAACACAATACACCTGTCAACACAATATACCTGTCAACACAATATACCTGTCAACACAATATACCTGTCAACACAATATACCTGTCAACACAATACACCTGTCAAACAATATACCTGTCAACACAATATACCTGTCAACACAATACACCTGTCAACACAATATACCTGTCAACACAATATACCTGTCAACAACACAATATACCTGTCAACACAATATACCTGTCAACACAATATACCTGTCAACACAATACACCTGTCAACACAATATACCTGTCAACACAATATACCTGTCAACACAATACACCTGTCAACACAATATACCTGTCAACACAATATACCTGTCAACACAATACACCTGTCAACACAATATACCTACCTGTCAACACAATATACCTGTCAACACAATATACCTGTCAACACAATATACCTGTCAACACAATACACCTGTCAACACAATACACCTGTCAACACAATATACCTGTCAACACAATATACCTGTCAACACAATATACCTGTCAACACAATATACCTGTCAACACAATATACCTGTCAACACAATATACCTGTCAACACCTGTCAACACAATATACCTGTCAACACAATACACCTGTCAACACAATACACCTGTCAACACAATACACCTGTCAACACAACACACCTGTCAACACAATATACCTGTCAACACAATATACCTGTCAACACAATATACCTGTCAACACCTGTCAACACAATATACCTGTCAACACAATACACCTGTCAAAACAATATACCTGTCAACACAATATACCTGTCAACACAATACACCTGTCAAAACAATATACCTGTCAAAACAATATACCTGTCAACACAACACACCTGTCAAAACAATATACCTGTCAACACAATATACCTGTCAACACAATATACCTGTCAACACAACATACCTGTCAACACAATACACCTGTCAACACAATATACCTGTCAACACAATATACCTGTCAACACAATACACCTGTCAACACAATATACCTGTCAACACAATATACCTGTCAACACAATACACCTGTCAACACAATACACCTGTCAACACAATATACCTGTCAACACAATATACCTGTCAACACCTGTCAACCCAATATACCTGTCAACACAATATACCTGTCAACACCTGTCAACACAATATACCTGTCAACACAATACACCTGTCAACACAATACACCTGTCAACACAATATACCTGTCAACACAATATACCTGTCAACACAATACACCTGTCAACACAATATACCTGTCAACACAATATACCTGTCAACACAATATACTGTCAACACAATACACCTGTCAACACAATATACCTGTCAACACAATACACCTGTCAACACAATATACCTGTCAACACAATATACCTGTCAACACAATATACCTGTCAACACAATACACCTGTCAACACAATATACCTGTCAACACAATATACTGTCAACACAATATACCTGTCAACACAATACACCGGTCAACACAATATACCGGTCAACACAATATACCTGTCAACACAATACACCTGTCAACACAATACACCTGTCAACACAATATACCTGTCAACACAATACACCTGTCAACACAATACACCTGTCAACACAATATACCTGTCAACACAATATACCTGTCAACACAATACACCTGTCAACACAATACACCTGTCAACACAATATACCTGTCAACACAATATACCTGTCAACACAATACACCTGTCAACACAATATACCTGTCAACACAATATACCTGTCAACACAATATACCTGTCAACACAATATACCTGTCAACACAATATACCTGTCAACACAATATACCTGTCAACACAATACACCTGTCAACACAATATACCTGTCAACACAATATACCTGTCAACACAATATACCTGTCAACACAATATACCTGTCAACACAATACACCTGTCAACACAATATACCTGTCAACACAATATACCTGTCAACACAATATACCTGTCAACACAATATACCTGTCAACACAATATACCTGTCAACACAATATACCTGTCAACACAATATACCTGTCAACACAATACACCTGTCAACACAATATACCTGTCAACACAATATACCTGTCAACACAATCAACACAATACCTGTCAACACAATATACCTGTCAACACAATATACCTGTCAACACAATACACCTGTCAACACAATATACTGTCAACACAATATACCTGTCAACACCTGTCAACACAATATACCTGTCAACACAATACACCTGTCAACACAACACACCTGTCAACACAATATACCTGTCAACACAATATACCTGTCAACACAATATACCTGTCAACACAATACACCTGTCAACACAATATACCTGTCAACACAATATACCTGTCAACACAATATACCTGTCAACACAATATACCTGTCAACACAATACACCTGTCAACACAATATACCTGTCAAC
This sequence comes from Oncorhynchus keta, assembly GCF_023373465.1. NCBI lineage: Eukaryota > Metazoa > Chordata > Actinopteri > Salmoniformes > Salmonidae > Oncorhynchus > Oncorhynchus keta. The sequence goes on along the minus strand of NW_026277419.1, from coordinate 8,552 downwards.
ACAACACACCTGTCAACACAACACACCTGTCAACACAATATACCTGTCAACACAATATACCTGTCAACACAACATACCTGTCAACACAACACACCTGTCAACACAATACACCTGTCAACACAATATACCTGTCAACACAATATACCTGTCAACACAATATACCTGTCAACACAATACACCTGTCAACACAACACACCTGTCAACACAATATACCTGTCAACACAATATACCTGTCAACACAATATACCTGTCAATATACCTGTCAACACAATATACCTGTCAACACAATACACCTGTCAACACAATATACCTGTCAACACAATATACCTGTCAACACAACATATACTGTCAACACAATATACCTGTCAACACAATACACCTGTCAACACCTGTCAACACAATATACCTGTCAACACAATACACCTGTCAACACAATACACCTGTCAACACAATATACCTGTCAACACAATATACCTGTCAACACAATATACCTGTCAACAACACACCTGTCAACACAATACACCTGTCAACACAATACCTGTCAACACAATATACCTGTCAACACAATATACCTGTCAACACAATATACCTGTCAACACAATATACCTGTCAACACAATATACCTGTCAACACAATATACCTGTCAACACCTACACCTGTCAACACAATTATACTGTCAACACAATATACCTGTCAACACAATATACCTGTCAACACAATATACCTGTCAACACAATATACCTGTCAACACAATATACCTGTCAACACAATATACCTGTCAACACAATACACTGTCAACACAATATACCTGTCAACACAATACACCTGTCAACACAATACACCTGTGAACACAATATAACACAATATACTGTCAACACAATATACCTGTCAACACAATATACCTGTCAACACAATATACCTGTCAACACAATATACCTGTCAACACAATATACCTGTCAACACAATATACCTGTCAACACAATATACCTGTCAACACAATACACCTGTCAACACAATATACCTGTCAACACAATATACCTGTCAACACACCACCTGTCAACACAATATACCTGTCAACACAATATATACAACACAATATATGTCAACATAATAGTCAACACAATATACCTGTCAACACAATATACCTGTCAACACAATACACCTGTCAACACAATATACCTGTCAACACAATATACCTGTCAACACAATACACCTGTCAACACAATACACCTGTCAACACAATATACCTGTCAACACAATATACCTGTCAACACCTGTCAACACAATATACCTGTCAACACAATATACCTGTCAACACAACATACCTGTCAACACAACACAATACACCTGTCAACACAATATACCTGTCAACACAATATACCTGTCAACACAATATACCTGTCAACACAATACACCTGTCAACACAATATACCTGTCAACACAATATACCTGTCAACACAACACAATATACCTGTCAACACAATATACCTGTCAACACAATACACCTGTCAACACAATATACCTGTCAACACAATACACCTGTCAACACAATACACCTGTCAACACAATATACCTGTCAACACAATATACCTGTCAACACAATACACCTGTCAACACAATACACCTGTCAAAACAATATACCTGTCAACACAATATACCTGTCAACACAATATACCTGTCAACACAATATACCTGTCAACACAATATACCTGTCAACACAATACACCTGTCAACACAATACACCTGTCAACACAATACACCTGTCAACACAATAACACCTGTCAACACAATATACCTGTCAACACAATATACCTGTCAACACAATATACCTGTCAACACAATATACCTGTCAACACAATACACCTGTCAACACAATATACCTGTCAACACAATACAACCTGTCAACACAATATACCTGTCAACACAATATACCTGTCAACACAATATACCTGTCAACACAATATACTGTCAACACAATATACCAATATACCTGTCAACACACCTGTCAACACAATATACCTGTCAACACAATACACCTGTCAACACAATACACCTGTCAACACAATATACCTGTCAACACAATATACCTGTCAACACAATATACCTGTCAACACAATATACCTGTCAACACAATATACCTGTCAACACAACACACCTGTCAACACAATATACCCATCAACACAATATACCTGTCAACACAATATACCTGTCAACACAATACACCTGTCAACACAATACACCTGTCAACACAATATACCTGTCAACACAATATACCTGTCAACACAATACACCTGTCAACACAATACACCTGTCAACACAATATACCTGTCAACACAATATACCTGTCAACACCTGTCAACACAATATACCTGTCAACACAATACACCTGTCAACACAACACACCTGTCAACACAATATACCTGTCAACACCTGTCAACACAATATACCTGTCAACACAATACACCTGTCAACACAACACACCTGTCAACACAATATACCTGTCAACACCTGTCAACACAATATACCTGTCAACACAATACACCTGTCAACACAATATACCTGTCAACACAATATACCTGTCAACACAATATACCTGTCAACACCTGTCAACACAATATACCTGTCAACACAATAACCTGTCAACACAATATACCTGTCAACACCTGTCAACACAATATACCTGTCAACACAATATACCTGTCAACACAATATACCTGTCAACACAATATACCTGTCAACACAATTATCAACACAATATACCTGTCAACACAATATACCTGTCAACACAATATACCTGTCAACACAATACACCTGTCAACACAATACACCTGTCAACACAATACACCTGTCAACACAATATACCTGTCAACAATACACCTGTCAAAACAATATACCTGTCAACACAATATACCTGTCAACACAATATACCTGTCAAAACAATATACCTGTCAAAACAATATACCTGTCAACACAATATACCTGTCAACACAATATACCTGTCAACACAACATACCTGTCAAAACAATATACCTGTCAACACAACACACCTGTCAACACAATACACCTGTCAACACAATATACCTGTCAACTGAATATACCTGTCAACTAACACCTGTCAACACAATACACCTGTCAACACAATATACCTGTCAACACAATATACCTGTCAACACAACATACCTGTCAACACAACCTGTCATACCTGTCAACACAACACACCTGTCAACACAATACACCTGTCAACACAATATACCTGTCAACACAATATACCTGTCAACACAATATACCTGTCAACACAATATACCTGTCAACACAATGCCTGTCAAACACAATATACCTGTCAACACAATACACCTGTCAACACAATATACCTGTCAACACAATATACCTGTCAACACAATATACCTGTCAACACAATATACCTGTCAACACAATATACCTGTCAACACAATATACCTGTCAACACAATATACCTGTCAACACAATACACCTGTCAACACAATATACCTGTCAACACAATATACCTGTCAACACAATATACCTGTCAAAACAATATACCTGTCAACACAATATACCTGTCAACACAATACACCTGTCAAAACAATATACCTGTCAACACAATATACCTGTCAACACAATGCATACCTGTCAACACAACATACCTGTCAACACCTGTCAAACAATATACCTGTCAAAACAATATACCTGTCAACACAATACACCTGTCAAAACAATATACCTGTCAACACAATATACCTGTCAACACAACATACCTGTCAACACAACACACCTGTCAACACAATACACCTGTCAACACAATATACCTGTCAACACAATACACCTGTCAACACAACACACCTGTCAACACAATATACCTGTCAACACAATATACCTGTCAACACAACATACCTGTCAACACAACACACCTGTCAACACAATACACCTGTCAACACAATATACCTGTCAACACAATATACCTGTCAACACAATATACCTGTCAACACAATACACCTGTCAACACAATATACCTGTCAACACAATATACCTGTCAACACAATATACCTGTCAACACAATACACCTGTCAACACAATATACCTGTCAACACAATATACCTGTCAACACAATACACTTGTCAACACAATATACCTGTCAACACAATATACCTGTCAACACAATACACCTGTCACGACTCCATTTTGCTGATCCCTGCCTACAGGCAGAAATTAAAACTAGAGGCTCCCACGCTGAGGTCTGTCCAACGCTGGTCCGACCAAGCTGACTCTACACTCCAAGACTGCTTCCATCACGTGGACTGGGACATGTTTCGTATTGCGTCAGATGGGAATATTGACGAATACGCTGATTCGGTGTGCGAGTTCATTAGAACGTGCGTTGAAGATGTCGTTCCCATAGCAACGATTAAAACATTCCCTAACCAGAAACCGTGGATTGATGGCAGCATTCACGTGAAACTGAAAGCGCGAACCACTGCTTTTAATCAGGGCAAGGTGTCTGGCAACATGACTGAATACAAACAGTGCAGCTATTCCCTCCATAAGGCTATTAAACAAGCTAAGCGTCAGTACAGAGACAAAGTGGAATCTCAATTCAACGGCTCAGACACAAGAGGCATGTGGCAGGGTCTACAGTCAATCACGGACTACAAGATGAAATCCAGCCCAGTCACGGACCAGGATGTCTTGCTCCCAGGCAGACTAAATAACTTTTTGCCCGCTTTGAGGACAATACAGTGCCACTGACACGGCCTGCAACGGAAACATGCGGTCTCTCCTTCACTGCAGCCGAGGTGAGTAAGACATTTAAACGTGTTAACCCTCGCAGGCTGCAGGCCCAGACGGCATCCCAGCCGCGCCCTCAGAGCATGCGCAGACCAGCTGGCCGTGTGTTTACGGACATATTCAATCAATCCCTATACCAGTCTGCTGTTCCCACATGCTTCAAGAGGGCCACCATTGTTCCTGTTCCCAAGAAAGCTAAGGTAACTGAGCTAAACGACTACCGCCCGTAGCACTCACTTCCGTCATCATGAAGTGCTTTGAGAGACTAGTCAAGGACCATATCACCTCCACCCTACCTGACACCCTAGACCCACCCAATTTGCTTACCGCCCAAATAGGTCCACAGACGATGCAATCTCAACCACACTGCACACTGCCTAACCCACCTGGACAAGAGGAATACCTATGTGAGAATGCTGTTCATCGACTACAGCTCGGCATTCAACACCATAGTACCCCCAAGCTCGTCATCAAGCTCGAGACCCTGGGTCTCGACCCCGCCCTGTGCAACTGGGTACTGGACTTCCTGACGGGCCGCCCCAGGTGGTGAGGGTAGGCAAACAACATCTCCTCCCCGCTGATCCTCAACACGGGGGCCCCACAAGGGTGCGTTCTGAGCCCTCTCCTGTACTCCCTGTTCACCCACGACTGCGTGGCCACGCACGCTCCAACTCAATCATCAAGTTTGCGGACGACACAACAGTGGTAGGCTTGATTACCAACAACGACGAGACGGCCTACAGGGAGGAGGTGAGGGCCCTCGGAGTGTGGTGTCAGGAAAATAACCTCACACTCAACGTCAACAAAACTAAGGAGATGATTGTGGACTTCAGGAAACAGCAGAGGGAACACCCCCTATCCACATCGATGGAACAGTAGTGGAGAGGGTAGCTAGTTTTAAGTTCCTCGGCATACACATCACAGACAAACTGGAATTGGTCCACTCACACTGACAGCGTCGTGAAGAAGGCGCAGCAGCGCCTATTCAACCTCAGGAGGCTGAAGAAATTCGGCTTGTCACCAAAAGCACTCACAAACTTCTACAGATGCACAATCGAGAGCATCCTGGCGGGCTGTATCACCGCCTGGTACGGCAACTGCTCCGCCCTCAACCGTAAGGCTCTCAGAGGTAGTGAGGACTGCACAACGCATCACCGGGGGCAAACTACCTGCCCTCCAGGACACCTACACCACCCGTTGTTACAGGAAGGCCATAAAGATCATCAAGGACATCAACCACCCGAACCACTGCCTGTTCACCCCGCTATCATCCAGAAGGCGAGGTCAGTACAGGTGCATCAAAGCTGGGACCGAGAGACTGAAAAACAGCTTCTATCTCAAGGCCATCAGACTGTTAAACAGCCACCACTAACAGTGTGAGTGGCTGCTGCCAACACACTGTCATTGACACTGACTCAACTCCAGCCATTTTAATAATGGGAATTGATGGGAATTATGTAAATATATCACTAGCCACTTTAAACAATGCTACCTTATATAATGTTACTTACCCTACATTATTCATCTCATATGCATATGTATATACTGTACTCTACATCATCGACTGCATCCTTATGTAACACATGTATCACTAGCCACTTTAACTATGCCACTTTGTTTACTTTGTCTACACACTCATCTCATATGTATATACTGTACTCGATACCATCTACTGTATGCTGCTCTGTACCATCACTCATTCATATATCCTTATGTACATATTCCTTATCCCCTTACACTGTGTATAAGACAGTAGTTTTGGAATTGTTAGTTAGATTACTTGTTGGTTATCACTGCATTGTCGGAACTAGAAGCACAAGCATTTCGCTACACTCGCATTTAACATCTGCTAACCATGTGTATGTGACAAATAAAATTTGATTTGATTTGATTTGAACACAATATACCTGTCAACACAATATACCTGTCAACACAATACACCTGTCAACACAATATACCTGTCAACACAATATACCTGTCAACACAATATACCTGTCAACACAATACACCTGTCAACACAATATACCTGTCAACACAATATACCTGTCAACACAATACACCTGTCAACACAATATACCTGTCAACACAATATACCTGTCAACACCTGTCAACCCAATATACCTGTCAACACAATATACCTGTCAACACAATATACCTGTCAACACAATATACCTGTCAACCCAATATAACTGTCAACACAATATACCTGTCAACACCTGTCAACCCAATATACCTGTCAACACCTGTCAACCCAATATAACTGTCAACACAATATACCTGTCAACCCAATATACCTGTCAACACAATATACCTGTCAACACCTGTCAACACAACACACCTGTCAACACAATATACCTGTCAACACAATATACCTGTCAACACAACACACCTGTCAACCCAATATACCTGTCAACACAATATACCTGTCAACACAACACACCTGTCAACCCAATATACCTGTCAACACAATATACCTGTCAACACTGACCTCAGAGAGACTGAATACCTGACTGACAGGTAATTCCCAACAGGTGTGTACCTTGAGTTGTTCCTCTGAAGCGATGAGGACAGAGTGTGGGTTCGTCATGTCTGGAGCAGTAGCCAGGTCCAGAGAGGCTTGCAAGGTTCTGGTAGCAGTTTCCCCGTCCGTCCAGAACGCATGAGCCCGGACACGACCGGAGCCCTGTGCATCAGCTGAATCTCTTTCCCCAACACGGCCTCCACACAGCCGCTCCCCTCACCCCCCGGCCGTCCACGGCCCGACCCCACACCCCCCGGCCGTCCACAGCCGCTCCCCTCACCCCCCGGCCGTCCACGTCCCGACCCCACACCCGGGACCTCCAACGCGTAAGCATACACACTCCCTGAGTTTGTCCCCGCCCACAGCGTCGGGCCGTGGTGTGTACCTGGGGGAGACAGAGATATACACGTTAATATAGATACACACACAAACAGAGATATACATGTTGACATAGATACACACACATTAAACAGAGATATACACGTTAATATAGATACACACACAAACAGAGATATACATGTTGACATAGATACACACACAAACAGAGATATACATGTTGACATAGATACCCAAATTAATAAACAAAGATATACAGTTGAAGTCAGAAGTTTACATACACCGTAGCCAAATACATTTAAACTCAGTTTTTTCACAATTCCTGACATTTAATCCTGGTAAAAATTCCCAGTTTTAGGTCAGTTAGGATCACCACTTTATTTTAAGAATGTGAAATGTCAGAATAATCGTAGAGAGAATGATTTATTCTCCTCCTTGCTCGCACACGTTTTTCAGTTCTGCCCACAAATCTTCTCTGGGATTGAGGTCAGGGCTTTGTGATAGCCACTCCAATACCTTGACTTTGTTGTCCTTAAGCCATTTTGCCACAACTTGGAAGTACGCTTGGGGGTCATTGTCCATTTTGAAGACCCATTTGCGACCAAGCTTAAACTTCCTGACTGATGTTGTGGAAAATATTAAAAACAAATACTACTCAGATACCGGAGTTTGTGAATTCAAATTAGAATTTTATTGCAGAGGACAACAAATGCCGAGCACCTCCAAGCTGTTTAAAAGGCACAGTCAACTTAGTGTATGTAAACTTATGACCCACTGGAATTGTGATACAGTGAATTATAAGTGAAATAATCTGTCTTTAAACAATTGTTGGAGAAATGACTTGTGTCAATGCACAAAGTAATGTCCTAACCGACTTGTTAGCAAGAAATTTGTG
>NW_026277418.1:0-5337 GCF_023373465.1 Oncorhynchus keta | reverse complement strand
TAATATTGGGATAGGGGTAAGCAGCACATCCTGGATCAGTGGTTTAATACTGGGATAGGGGTAAGCAGCACATCCTGGATCAGTGGTTTAATACTGATAGGGGTAAGCAGCATCCTGGATCAGTGGTTTTGTACTGGGATAGGGGTAAGCAGCATCCTGGATCAGTGGTTTAATACTGGGATATCCTCAGTGGTTTAATACTGGGACCAGGGTAAGCAGCATGGTTTAATATTGGGATAGGGGCAAGCAGCACATCCTGGATCAGTGGTTTAATATTGGGATAGGGTAAGCAGTCATCCTGGGATCAGTGGTTTAATATTTTTAATGGGATAGGGGTAAGCAGCACATCCTGGATCAGTGGTTTTAATATTGGGATAGTAAAGCAGCACATCCTGGATCAGTGGTTTAATATTGGGATAGGGGTAAGCAGCACATCCTGGATCAGTGGTTTAATACTGGGATAGGGGTAAGCAGCATCCTGGATCAGTGGTTTACTGGGATAGGGGTAAGCAGCACATCCTGGATCAGTGGTTTTAATATTGGGATAGTGCTATGGCACATCCTGGATCAGTGGTTTAATATTGGGATAGGGTAAGCAGCAAATCCTGGATCAGTGGTTTAACTGCATTGGGATATTGGGTAAAGCAGCACATCCTGGATCAGTGGTTTAATATTGGGATAGGTGTAAACGATCCTGGATGTGGTTTGTCACATCCTGGATCAGTGTTTTAATATTGGGATAGGGTAAGAAAGTACATCCTGGATCAGTGGTTTAATATTGGGATAGGGGTAAGCAGCACATCCTGGATCAGTGGTTTAATACTGGGATAGGTAAGCAGCACATCCTGGATCAGTGGTTTAATATTGGGATAGGGTAAGCAGCACATCCTGGATCAGTGGTTTAATATTGGGATAGGGGTAAGCAGCATCACTGGATCAGTGGTTTAATATTGGGATAGGGTAAAGCACATCCTGGATCAGTGGTTTAATACTGGGATAGGGTAAGCAGCACATCCTGGATCAGTGGTTTTAATACTGGGATAGGGTGTTTAATGCAGCACATCCTGGATCAGTGGTTTAATATTGGGATAGGGGTAAGCAGCACATCCTGGATCAGTGGTTTAATATTGGGATAGGGGTAAGCAGCACATCCTGGATCAGTGGTTTAATATTGGGATAGGGGTAAGCAGCACATCCTGGATCAGTGGTTTAATATTGGGATAGGGTAAGCGGCACATCCTGGATCAGTGGTTTAATATTGGGATAGGGGTAAGAGCACATCCTGGATCAGTGGTTTAATATTGGGATAGGGGGTAAGCAGCACATCCCCCTGGATCAGTGGTTTAATATTGGGATAGGGGTAAGCAGCACATCCTGGACCAGTGGTTTAATATTGGGATAGGGGTAAGCAGCACATCCTGGATCAGTGGTTTAATATTGGGATAGGGGTAAGCAGCACATCCTGGATCAGTGGTTTAATATTGGGATAGGGGTAAACGCACATCCTGGATCAGTGGTTTTGTAATGAGGATAGGGGTAAGCAGCACATCCTGGATCAGTGGTTTAATATTGGGATAGGGGTAAGCAGCACATCCTGGATCAGTGGTTTAATATTGGGATAGGGGTAACAGCACATCCTGGATCAATTGGTTTAATACAAGAATTGGGATAGGGGAGTTTAAACAGCACATCCTGGATCAGTGGTTTAATATTGGGATAGGGGTAAGCAGCATATCTCCTGGATCGGTGGTTTAATATTGGGATAGGGGTAAGCAGCATCCTGGATCAGTGGTTTAATACTGGGATAGGGGTAAGCAGCATCCTGGATCAGTGGTTTAATATTGGGATAGGGGTAAGCAGCACATCCTGGATCAGTGGTTTAATATTGGGATATCAGGGGGTAAACAGCACATCTGGATCAGTGGTTTAATATTGGGATAGGGGTAAGCAGCACATCCTGGATCAGTGGTTTAATATTGGGATAGGGTAAGCAGTAAATCCTGGATCAGTGGTTTTAATATTGGGATATGGGTAAACAGCACATCCTGGATCCAGTGGTTTTAATATTGGGATAGGGAGGTAAACAGCACATCCTGGATCAGTGGTTTTTAATATTGGGATAGGGTAAGCAGCATCCTGGATCAATGGTTTTAATATTAGGATAGGGTAAGCAGCACATCCTGGATCGGTGGTTTTAATATTTAGGATAGGGGTAAGCAGCACATCCTGGATCAGTGGTTTAATATTGGGATAGGGTAAGCAGCAAATCCTGGATCAGTGGTTTAATATTGGCATAGGTAAACAGCATCCTGGATCAGTGGTTTTAATATTGGGATAGGGGTAAGCAGCACATCCTGGATCAGTGGTTTTAATATTGGGATAGGGTAACCACATCCTGGATCAATGTGGTTTAATATTGGGATAGGGTAAGCAGCACATCTTGGATCAGTGGTTTAATATAGGGATAGGGGTAAGGGTAGCACATCCTGGATCGGTGGTTTAATATAGGGATAGGGTAACCTTTATCCTGGATCAGTGGTTTAATATAGGGATAGGGGTAAGCAGCATATCCTGGATCAGTGGTTTAATATTGGGATAGGGGTAAGCAGCATATCCTGGATCAGTGGTTTAATATTGGGATAGGGAAAGCAGCATATCCTGGATCAGTTTGGATTTAATATTGGGATAGGGGGTAAGCAGCATATCCTGGATCAGTTTAATATCTGGGATAGGGGTAAGCAGCATATCCTGGATCATTTGTTTAATATTGGGATAGGGGTAAGTAGAATATCCTGGATCAGTGGTTTAATATTGGGATAGGGGTAAGTAGCATATCCTGGATCAGTGGTTTAATATTGGGATAGGGGTAAGCAGCATATCCTGGATCAGTGGTTTAATATTGGGATAGGGGTAAGTAGAATATCCTGGATCAGTGGTTTAATATTGGGATAGGGGTAAGTAGAATATCCTGGATCAGTGGTTTAATATTGGGATAGGGGTAAGTAGAATATCCTGGATCAGTGGTTTAATATTGGGATAGGGGTAAGTAGCATATCCTGGATCAGTGGTTTAATATTGGGATAGGGGCAAGTAGCATATCATGGATCAGCATTAAGTGGTTAAATCTACCTTGAGTTATGTTCTTTGTACCACTGGACATAAGAAATGTCTTCAGCCAAAGTTGAAAAACACTTCTTTATGATTAAAAACCAGGCTGTTTTGTTAGCAGCAAGAGTTGTAACCGGTTCAGGGAACAGAACCGAAAACTGGAAAATAACAGAATTATTAGAGGAACAGTACCCGAACGGAATTATCTATACGGTTCCGGAACAGAACCATTATTTTAAAAGCATGGGAACCGGTTAATAACATTATTTTACATTCTGGACATTTTTTTCCAGTCTCACAAAAAAAATTACAACAAAGCTCCTATGCACTCTGTCCCTCAGAAACGTATTCCAGTGTCTGCCTGCCAGCAGGAAATCTTTGCCAGTGGGTGTGCGTAGGCTACCTGCCCCTCCCCTCTGAAGCATAGGTTACTATAGCCTACTGACAACTTGACATAGGTTACTATAGCCTACTGACAACGTTACATACAGTGGGCTCCAAAATTACTGGCAACGCACAAACAATACTTTAAAAAATATAAACAATATAAACTACTGGTCAAAAGTTTTAGAACACCTACTCATTCAAGGGTTTTTCTTTATTTTAACTATTTTCTACATTGTAGAATAATAGTGAATACATCAAAACTATGAAATAACGTAGTAACCCAAATATATGTTATATTTGAGATTCTTCATATATCCACCCTTTGCCGTCATGTCAGCTTTGCACATTCTTGGCATTCTCTCAACCAGCTTCATGAGGTAGTCATCTGGAATGCATTTCAATTAACAGTGAATTTGTGGAATTTCTTTCCTCCTCAATGCGTTTTAGCAAATCAGTTGTGTTGTGACAAGGTAGGGGGTATACAGAAGACAGCCCTACTTGGTAAAAGACCAAGGCCATATTATGGCAAGAACAGCTCATATAAGCAAAGAGAAACGACAATCAATCATTATTTTAAGACATGAAGGTCAGTCAATACGGAACAGTTCAAGAACTATGAAAGTTTCTTCAAGTGCAGTCGCAAAAACCATCAAGCGCTATGAAAAAACTGGCTCTCATGAGGACCGCCACAAGAAAGGAAGACCCAGAGTTACCTCTGCTGCAGAGGATAAGTTCATTACCAGCCTCAGAAATTGCAGGCCAAATTAAATGCTTCACAGAGTTCAGGTAACAGACACATCTCAACGTCAACTGTTCAGAGGAGACTGCGTGAATCAGGCCTTCATGGTCAAATTGCTGCAAATAAATCACGACTGAGGGACACCAATAATAATAAGAGACTTGCTTGGGCCAAGAAACACGAGCGGTGAAAATTTGTTCTTTGGTCTGGAGTCCAAATTGAAGATTTTTGGTTCCAACTGCCGTGTCAGTGAGATGCGGTGTGGGTAAAACGGGTGATCTCCGCGTGTGTATTTTCTACCGTAAAGCATGGAGGAGGTGTTATGGTGTTGGGGTGCTTTGATGGTGACACTGTGTGATTTATTTAGAATTCAAGGCACACTTAACTAGCATGGCTACCACAGCATTCTGCAGCGATACGCCATCCCATCTGGTTTGGTTTTGGTGGGACTATCATTTGTTTTTCAATAGGACAATGACCCAACACACCTCCAGGCTGGAAAATGACTATTTTACCAAGGAGAGTGATGGTGCTGCAGCAGATGACCTGTCCTCCACAATCCCCCGATCTCAACCAAATGAGATGGGTTGGGATGAGTTGGACTGCATAGTGAAGGAAAAGCAGCTAACAAGTGCTCAGCATATATGGGAACTCCTTCAAGACTATTGGAAAAGCATTCCAGTTGAAGCTGGTTGAGAGAATGCCAAAAGTATGCAAAGCTGTCATCAAGGCAAAGGGTGGATATTTGAAGAATCGCAAATATAAAATATATTTTGATTTGTTTAACACGTTTTTGGTTACTACATGATTCCATGTTGTTTCATAGTTTTGCCGTCTTCACTATTATTCTACGATGTAGAAAATAGTAAAAAATTAAGAAAAACCATTGAATGAGAAGGTGTTCTAATTTTGACAGGGAGTGTAATTAGAGAGAAACTCAAAATACCAACATGTGAGAAAAACTGAACATAACATTTCAATAGAACTAATCAAAATCATACAATTATTTAATACAAAATACATTTAACCAAAATCAAGGTTTCATAAGTATTGGCACTCCTCATTTAGTACTTAGTGCAACCACCTCTGGCAAGGATAACAGC
>NW_026277417.1:0-1579 GCF_023373465.1 Oncorhynchus keta | reverse complement strand
GACACACACAGTGACAGAGCACAGGCAGCAGACTTGTCATTGTTCAGCCCTGTAGGACCATTACAATCATTTTCCGGTCATTTCCGGTCACAACTTGCAGGCTTGTTTTCGAATTGCTGTGCGTTTTGTTGCCAACCTATTTTGCTACCTGACAACTTTACGGGTTTCACTTTTTAATTACCGTTCATATATTTATTTATTTTTTCCTCAACTTTTTCACTCCGGACGCTTTATCTGGATTCGTCAGGACCTCCAACATCCGAAGCTAAGTAGTAACATTAACATGATGCCTTCTAATTGCAGCCGCTGTGCTCGCCTTACGGCGAGGATAGCTGTACTGCAAGCCCAGCTTCAGACGCAATCGTTAGGCAAGGGTAATTTCAGTGTAGGAAAGGATGAAACAGCGTCTGTGCCACCAGTAAGTACAGATAGTAGTATAAATCCCCTGGCACAGTCCCGCAGCCGGACAACTTTCTCACGGTTTCTGGAAGGAAATGCTGTAGGAACGCTCAACCGGTGTCGCTCATTCAGCAGACAGAAACTTTCAACCGGTTCTCCCCATTAAGCAGCGGGTCGGTGTCAGAGGCCGAGTCTTCTCTGGTCTCTACTCCTCCCGTTACGGGGTCTGAGACGCGAAGCTTCCCACCATTAGCTCTGACAAATTGAAAACTCTAGTCATTGGCGACTCCATTACCCGCAGTATTAGACTTAAAGCGAATCATCCAGCGATCATACACTGTTTACCCGGGGCAGGGCTACCGGCGTTAAGGCTAATCTGAAGATGGTGCTGGCTAAAGCTAAAACTGGCGAGTGTAGAGTATAGAGATATTGTTATCCACGTCGGCACCAACGATGTTAGGATGAAACAGTCAGAGATCACCAAGCGCAACATAGCTGTACCATGCTGCTGCTCAGTTTCAACTGGCCTGGGCCCTAGGACCATGTCCCAGGACTACCTGACATGAGGACTCCTTGCTGTCCCCAGTCCACCTGGCCATGCTCCTGCTCCAGTTTCAACTGTTCTGCCTTACTATTATTCAACCATGCTGGTCATTTATGAACATTTGAACATCTTGGCCACGTTCTGTTATAATCTCCACCCGGCACAGCCAAAAGAGGACTGGCCACCCCACATATGCTCTCTCTAATTCTCTCTTTCTTTCTCTCTCTCGGAGGACCTGAGCCCTAGGACAGTGCCCCAGGACTACCTGACATGATGGCTCCTTGCTGTCCCCATTCCACCTGACTGCTGCTGCTCCAGTTTCAACTGTTCTGCCTTATTATTATTCGACCATGCTGGTCATTTATGAACATTTGAACATCTTGGTCATGTTCTGTTATAATCTCTACCCGGCACAGCCAGAAGAGGACTGGCCACCCCACATAGCCGGTTCCTCTCTAGGTTTCTTCCTAGGTTTTGGCCTTTCTAGGGAGTTTTTCTAGCCACCGTGCTTTTACACCTGCATTGTTTGCTGTTTGGGGTTTTAGGCTGGGTTTCTGTACAGCACTTTGAGATATCAGCTGATGTACGAAGGGCTATATAAATAAATTTGATTTGATTTGATTTGATTCTTACTAC
>NW_026277416.1:0-1045 GCF_023373465.1 Oncorhynchus keta | reverse complement strand
AGTGCACCGAGAGATAGTTTCTCGCCTCGACCACACTGGCCTGAGTACGCCTGATCAGAAGCTAAGCAGGGTCGGGCCTGGTTAGTACTTGGATGGGAGACCGCCTGGGAATACCAGGTGTTGTAAGCTTTTTGTCAACTCTTTGTCCGTTTCTTCCCACAAGGCGGAAATATGTGCCCTCGCTTTGAAATAAGTAAGCAAGATTAGTTTGTATTTCATCCAACAATCTGTGCTACAAATTATGGCTGCAGTATATGCAATTTCTTCCACTTTTGAGTGACACAAAGATACTTATCTACATGGTGAAAATGCAACAGCTGTTAATCACACTCACTTTGACTTTATATAGTGCACCAAGAGATAATTTCTCTGTAAACCACACCGGCCTGAGGTACGCCTGATCTCTTCTGATCTCAGAAGCTAAGCAGGGTCGGGCCTGGTTAGTACTTGGATGGGGAGACACGCAGAATACCAGGTGTTGTAAGCTTTTGTCTTCAACTCTTTGTCCGTTTCTTCCCACAAGGCGGAAATATGTGCCCTCGCTTTGAAATAAGTAAGCAAGATTAGTTTGTATTTCATCCAACAATCTGTGCTACAAATTATGGCTGCATGGAATGGGCAAGGAAAACCCCTGTCTGCAAAGTAAAAGAAAATGTAATCAACCACAGATTGCTTTACGCAAAATTAATAGAAAATTGTCGTCCAAGAGACAGGTTACCAATATCGCCTTCCACCTGGATACGGACACAATTAAAAGGGTTAGATAACAGACTGAAATATTTTAATTGGCTTGTTTTACCACAGAAGCGTCTTCGGTCCGTTCAACTTTATGCTCGATCATAATTTGACCCTAAATAAATTTTGTCCCAGGCACAATTGTTTCGCAATGCGAAGCAATTCCACATGTTGTGGGAATGTTCTTTTGCCCAATCCGAAGTTTGGGGAAAAAGTCAGCAATTTTTGAGATTTTTAAAAAACATTGATTATGAAAGGTGTTTGCCTAAACTTGAAGTAAAAACGCGTTGGAAGGGTGCAATTATTGGCA
>NW_026277415.1:0-1711 GCF_023373465.1 Oncorhynchus keta | reverse complement strand
CCTCTGCAGATGACTCTTGTCAACCATTTTGAAAGAAGGTCGATGACATCCGATCCTCGCTTGCTAAGTCAAACGACACCGCTGGTTCTGCTCACACTGCCCTACCCTATGCTCTGACCTCTTTCTCCCTCTCTCTCCAGATGAAAATTCAAGGTTTTGTGACGGGCCGGCCGCCCAACAACCTGCCCGCTTGAGCCTATCCTCCCTCTCTCCAGACCATTTCCGGAGACCTTCTCCCCTACCTCACCTCGCTCATCAACTCATCCCTGACCGTTGGCTACGCCCCTCCCGTTTTCAAGAGAGCGAGAGTTGCACCCTTCTGAAAAACCTACACTGATCCCTCCGATGTCAACAACTACAGACCAGTATCCCTTCTCTCTTTTCTCTCCAAAACTCTTGAGCGTGCCGTCCTTGGCCAGCTCTACCGCTATCTCTCTCAGAATGACCTTCTTGATCCAAATCAGTCAGGTTTCAAGACTAGTCATTCAACTGAGACTGCTCTTCTCTGTATCACGGAGGCGCTCCGCACTGCTAAAGCTAACTCTCTCCCTCTGCTCTCATCCTTCTAGACCTATCGGCTGCCTTCGATACTGTGAACCATCAGATCCTCCTCTCCACCCTCTCCGAGTTGGGCATCTCCTCGCGGCCCACGCTTGATTGCGTCCTACCTGACAGGTCGCTCCTACCAGGTGGCGTGGCGAGAATCTGTCTCCTCACCACGCGCTCTCACCACTGGTGTCCCCAGGGCTCTGTTCTAGGCCCTCTATTCTCGCTATACACCAAGTCACTTGGCTCTGTCATAACCTCACATGGTCTCTCCTATCATTGCTATGCAGACGACACACAATTAATCTTCTCCTTTCCCTTCTGATGACCAGGTGGCGAATCGCATTCTGCATGTCTGGCAGACATATCAGTGTGGATGACGGATCACCACCTCAAGCTGAACCTCAGCAAGACGGAGCTCCTCTTCCTCCCGGGAAGGACTGCCCGTTCCATGATCTCGCCATCACGGCTGGGACAACTCCATTGTGTCCTCCTCCCAGAGCGCTAAGAACCTTGGCGTGATCCTGACAACACCCTGACGTTCTCAACTAACATCAAGGCGGTGTCCCGCTCCTGTAGGTTCATGCTCTACAACATCCGCAGAGTACGACCCTGCTCACACAGGAAGCTGCGCAGGTCCTAATCCAGGCACTTGTCATCTCCCGTCTTGATTACTGCAACTCGCTGTTGGCTGGGCTCCTGCCTGTGCCATTAAACCCCTACAACTCATCCAGAACGCCGCAGCCCGTCTGGTGTTCAACCTTCCCAAGTTCTCTCACGCCACCCCGCTCCTCCGCTCTCCCACTGGCTTCCAGTTGAAGTCGCATCCGCTACAAGACCATGGTGCTCGCCACGGAGCTGTGAGGGGAACGGCACCTCAGTACCTCCAGGCTCTGATCAGGCCCTACACCCAAACAAGGGCACTGCGTTCATCCACCTCTGGCCTGCTCGCCTCCCTACCACTGAGGAAGTACAGTTCCCGCTCAGCCCAGTCAAAACTGTTCGCTGCTCTGGCCCCCCAATGGTGGAACAAACTCCCCTCACGACGCCAGGACAGCGGAGTCAATCACCACCTTCCGGAGACACCTGAAACCCCACCTCTTCAAGGAATACCTAGGATAGGGTAAGGGTAGGTAATCCTTCTCACCCCTCTCCCCCAACAAGA
>NW_026277414.1:0-850 GCF_023373465.1 Oncorhynchus keta | reverse complement strand
CACATGTTTTATGGGAATGTTCTTTTGCCCAATCAGTTTGGGGAAAAAGTCAACAATTTTTTGAGATTTTAAAAAACATTGATTATGAAGGTGTTGCCAAACTTGAAATAAAAAACGTGGAAAGGGTGCAATTATTAGCATTAGTGACTCTGGTGTCCCTTATCAAGACCAAACTTTGGGAGGCCAGATGTGGTGCAGTTAATGACACCCTCAAGTGGTCACCGACGGGATTGGTTCAATTTATAAAACAGGAAGTTTGGAAAAGAATACAATTCGAAATAGATAAGGGGGCATTGCATCAGTAAAACAGAGATGGAAAGGATTTACCCGTCATTGTAAATGTGTGTATAACCGATATAAGTGTATTACATAGGTACATTTGGAATGTAAACTAAGCCTTTGTAGATATTTTATATACACTGAGGTTTATCCAGAGTGCATTTTGGCATATGTATATATTTGTATTTATAGAATTGTTTGTATTGTTTTTGGAGATTGTTAGAGGCATGTTAATCTCGAATATAGGCCAATAATACTGGTCAGGTTCTGCTGAACAGCACTTTTTTTAAGGAGTTTTGGTATTCTGATATTGTTATGGTACTTTTTGATACTGTTTGTAAGTATCCATGTTATGTACAACGTTATGCACTAAATTTGTAATTGTATTTGAATATGAAACGAAAATAAAAATTATTTTTCCAAAAAAAAAAAAAAATATGCAATTTCTTCCACTTTTTGACTGACACAAAGATACTTATCTACATGGTGAAAATGCAACAGCTGTTAATCACACTCACTTTGACTTTATATAGTGCCACTTTGACTTTATAGTGCCACTTTGACTTTATAT
>NW_026277413.1:0-32745 GCF_023373465.1 Oncorhynchus keta | reverse complement strand
TAAATGTGTGTATAACCGATATAAGTGTATTACATAGGTACATTTGGAATGTAAACTAAGCCTTTGTAGATATTTTATATACACTGAGGTTTATCCAGAGTGCATTTTGGCATATGTATATATTTGTATTTATAGAATTGTTTGTATTGTTTTTGGAGATTGTTAGAGGCATGTTAATCTCGAATATAGGCCAATAATACTGGTCAGGTTCTGCTGAACAGCATTTTTTTTTTTTTAAGGAGTTTTGGTATTCTGATATTGTTATGGTACTTTTGATACTGTTTGTAAGTATCCATGTTATGTACAACGTTATTGGGAGACCGCCTGGGAATACCAGGTGTTGTAAGCTTTTGTCAACTCTTTGTCCGTTTCTTCCCACAAGGCGGAAATATGTGCCCTCGCTTTGAAATAAGTAAGCAAGATTAGTTTGTATTTCATCCAACAATCTGTGCTACAAATTATGGCTGCAGTATATGCAATTTCTTCCACTTTTTGACTGACACAAAGATACTTATCTACATGGTGAAAATGCAACAGCTGTTTCACTTTGACTTTATATAGTGCACCAAGAGATAGTTTCTCGCTTACGACCACACCGGCCTGAGTACGCCTGATCTCGTCTGATCTCAGAAGCTAAGCAGGGTCGGGCCTGGTTAGTACTTGGATGGGAGACCGCCTGGGAATACCAGGTGTTGTAAGCTTTTGTCAACTCTTTGTCCGTTTCTTCCCACAAGGCGGAAATATGTGCCCTCGCTTTGAAATAAGTAAGCAAGATTAGTTTGTATTTCATCCAACAATCTGTGCTACAAATTATGGCTGCAGTATATGCAATTTCTTCCACTTTTTGAGTGACACAAAGATACTTATCTACATGGTGAAAATGCAACAGCTGTTAATCACACTCACTTTGACTTTATATAGTGCACCAAGAGATAGTTTCTCGCTTACGACCACACCGGCCTGAGTACGCCTGATCTCGTCTGATCTCAGAAGCTAAGCAGGGTCGGGCCTGGTTAGTACTTGGATGGGAGACCGCCTGGGAATACCAGGTGTTGTAAGCTTTTGTCAACTCTTTGTCCGTTTCTTCCCACAAGGCGGAAATATGTGCCCTCGCTTTGAAATAAGTAAGCAAGATTAGTTTGTATTTCATCCAACAATCTGTGCTACAAATTATGGCTGCAGTATATGCAATTTCTTCCACTTTTTGACTGACACAAAGATACTTATCTACATGGTGAAAATGCAACAGCTGTTAATCACACTCACTTTGACTTTATATAGTGCACCAAGAGATAATTTCTCGCTTACGACCACACCGGCCTGAGTACGCCTGATCTCGTCTGATCTCAGAAGCTAAGCAGGGTCGGGCCTGGTTAGTACTTGGATGGGAGACCGCCTGGGAATACCAGGTGTTGTAAGCTTTTTGTCAACTCTTTGTCCGTTTCTTCCCACAAGGCGGAAATATGTGCCCTCGCTTTGAAATAAGTAAGCAAGATTAGTTTGTATTTCATCCAACAATCTGTGCTACAAATTATGGCTGCAGTATATGCAATTTCTTCCACTTTTTGACTGACACAAAGATACTTATCTACATGGTGAAAATGCAACAGCTGTTAATCACACTCACTTTGACTTTATATAGTGCACCAAGAGATAGTTTCTCGCTTACGACCACACCGGCCTGAGTACGCCTGATCTCGTCTGATCTCAGAAGCTAAGCAGGGTCGGGCCTGGTTAGTACTTGGATGGGAGACCGCCTGGGAATACCAGGTGTTGTAAGCTTTTTGTCAACTCTTTGTCCGTTTCTTCCCACAAGGCGGAAATATGTGCCCTCGCTTTGAAATAAGTAAGCAAGATTAGTTTGTATTTCATCCAACAATCTGTGCTACAAATTATGGCTGCAGTATATGCAATTTCTTCCACTTTTTGACTGACACAAAGATACTTATCTACATGGTGAAAATGCAACAGCTGTTAATCACACTCACTTTGACTTTATATAGTGCACCAAGAGATAATTTCTCGCTTACGACCACACCGGCCTGAGTACGCCTGATCTCGTCTGATCTCAGAAGCTAAGCAGGGTCGGGCCTGGTTAGTACTTGGATGGGAGACCGCCTGGGAATACCAGGTGTTGTAAGCTTTTGTCAACTCTTTGTCCGTTTCTTCCCACAAGGCGGAAATATGTGCCCTCGCTTTGAAATAAGTAAGCAAGATTAGTTTGTATTTCATCCAACAATCTGTGCTACAAATTATGGCTGCAGTATATGCAATTTCTTCCACTTTTTGACTGACACAAAGATACTTATCTACATGGTGAAAATGCAACAGCTGTTAATCACACTCACTTTGACTTTATATAGTGCACCAAGAGATAGTTTCTCGCTTACGACCACACCGGCCTGAGTACGCCTGATCTCGTCTGATCTCAGAAGCTAAGCAGGGTCGGGCCTGGTTAGTACTTGGATGGGAGACCGCCTGGGAATACCAGGTGTTGTAAGCTTTTTGTCAACTCTTTGTCCGTTTCTTCCCACAAGGCGGAAATATGTGCCCTCGCTTTGAAATAAGTAAGCAAGATTAGTTTGTATTTCATCCAACAATCTGTGCTACAAATTATGGCTGCAGTATATGCAATTTCTTCCACTTTTTGACTGACACAAAGATACTTATCTACATGGTGAAAATGCAACAGCTGTTAATCACACTCACTTTGACTTTATATAGTGCACCAAGAGATAGTTTCTCGCTTACGACCACACCGGCCTGAGTACGCCTGATCTCGTCTGATCTCAGAAGCTAAGCAGGGTCGGGCCTGGTTAGTACTTGGATGGGAGACCGCCTGGGAATACCAGGTGTTGTAAGCTTTTTGTCAACTCTTTGTCCGTTTCTTCCCACAAGGCGGAAATATGTGCCCTCGCTTTGAAATAAGTAAGCAAGATTAGTTTGTATTTCATCCAACAATCTGTGCTACAAATTATGGCTGCAGTATATGCAATTTCTTCCACTTTTTGACTGACACAAAGATACTTATCTACATGGTGAAAATGCAACAGCTGTTAATCACACTCACTTTGACTTTATATAGTGCACCAAGAGATAGTTTCTCGCTTACGACCACACCGGCCTGAGTACGCCTGATCTCGTCTGATCTCAGAAGCTAAGCAGGGTCGGGCCTGGTTAGTACTTGGATGGGAGACCGCCTGGGAATACCAGGTGTTGTAAGCTTTTTGTCAACTCTTTGTCCGTTTCTTCCCACAAGGCGGAAATATGTGCCCTCGCTTTGAAATAAGTAAGCAAGATTAGTTTGTATTTCATCCAACAATCTGTGCTACAAATTATGGCTGCAGTATATGCAATTTCTTCCACTTTTTGACTGACACAAAGATACTTATCTACATGGTGAAAATGCAACAGCTGTTAATCACACTCACTTTGACTTTATATAGTGCACCAAGAGATAGTTTCTCGCTTACGACCACACCGGCCTGAGTACGCCTGATCTCGTCTGATCTCAGAAGCTAAGCAGGGTCGGCCTGGTTAGTACTTGGATGGGAGACCGCCTGGGAATACCAGGTGTTGTAAGCTTTTGTCAACTCTTTGTCCGTTTCTTCCCACAAGGCGGAAATATGTGCCCTCGCTTTGAAATAAGTAAGCAAGATTAGTTTGTATTTCATCCAACAATCTGTGCTACAAATTATGGCTGCAGTATATGCAATTTCTTCCACTTTTTGACTGACACAAAGATACTTATCTACATGGTGAAAATGCAACAGCTGTTAATCACACTCACTTTGACTTTATATAGTGCACCAAGAGATAGTTTCTCGCTTACGACCACACCGGCCTGAGTACGCCTGATCTCGTCTGATCTCAGAAGCTAAGCAGGGTCGGGCCTGGTTAGTACTTGGATGGGAGACCGCCTGGGAATACCAGGTGTTGTAAGCTTTTGTCAACTCTTTGTCCGTTTCTTCCCACAAGGCGGAAATATGTGCCCTCGCTTTGAAATAAGTAAGCAAGATTAGTTTGTATTTCATCCAACAATCTGTGCTACAAATTATGGCTGCAGTATATGCAATTTCTTCCACTTTTTGACTGACACAAAGATACTTATCTACATGGTGAAAATGCAACAGCTGTTAATCACACTCACTTTGACTTTATATAGTGCACCAAGAGATAGTTTCTCGCTTACGACCACACCGGCCTGAGTACGCCTGATCTCGTCTGATCTCAGAAGCTAAGCAGGGTCGGGCCTGGTTAGTACTTGGATGGGAGACCGCCTGGGAATACCAGGTGTTGTAAGCTTTTTGTCAACTCTTTGTCCGTTTCTTCCCACAAGGCGGAAATATGTGCCCTCGCTTTGAAATAAGTAAGCAAGATTAGTTTGTATTTCATCCAACAATCTGTGCTACAAATTATGGCTGCAGTATATGCAATTTCTTCCACTTTTTGACTGACACAAAGATACTTATCTACATGGTGAAAATGCAACAGCTGTTAATCACACTCACTTTGACTTTATATAGTGCACCAAGAGATAGTTTCTCGCTTACGACCACACCGGCCTGAGTACGCCTGATCTCGTCTGATCTCAGAAGCTAAGCAGGGTCGGGCCTGGTTAGTACTTGGATGGGAGACCGCCTGGGAATACCAGGTGTTGTAAGCTTTTTGTCAACTCTTTGTCCGTTTCTTCCCACAAGGCGGAAATATGTGCCCTCGCTTTGAAATAAGTAAGCAAGATTAGTTTGTATTTCATCCAACAATCTGTGCTACAAATTATGGCTGCAGTATATGCAATTTCTTCCACTTTTTGACTGACACAAAGATACTTATCTACATGGTGAAAATGCAACAGCTGTTAATCACACTCACTTTGACTTTATATAGTGCACCAAGAGATAGTTTCTCGCTTACGACCACACCGGCCTGAGTACGCCTGATCTCGTCTGATCTCAGAAGCTAAGCAGGGTCGGGCCTGGTTAGTACTTGGATGGGAGACCGCCTGGGAATACCAGGTGTTGTAAGCTTTTGTCAACTCTTTGTCCGTTTCTTCCCACAAGGCGGAAATATGTGCCCTCGCTTTGAAATAAGTAAGCAAGATTAGTTTGTATTTCATCCAACAATCTGTGCTACAAATTATGGCTGCAGTATATGCAATTTCTTCCACTTTTTGACTGACACAAAGATACTTATCTACATGGTGAAAATGCAACAGCTGTTAATCACACTCACTTTGACTTTATATAGTGCACCAAGAGATAGTTTCTCGCTTACGACCACACCGGCCTGAGTACGCCTGATCTCGTCTGATCTCAGAAGCTAAGCAGGGTCGGGCCTGGTTAGTACTTGGATGGGAGACCGCCTGGGAATACCAGGTGTTGTAAGCTTTTTGTCAACTCTTTGTCCGTTTCTTCCCACAAGGCGGAAATATGTGCCCTCGCTTTGAAATAAGTAAGCAAGATTAGTTTGTATTTCATCCAACAATCTGTGCTACAAATTATGGCTGCAGTATATGCAATTTCTTCCACTTTTTGACTGACACAAAGATACTTATCTACATGGTGAAAATGCAACAGCTGTTAATCACACTCACTTTGACTTTATATAGTGCACCAAGAGATAGTTTCTCGCTTACGACCACACCGGCCTGAGTACGCCTGATCTCGTCTGATCTCAGAAGCTAAGCAGGGTCGGGCCTGGTTAGTACTTGGATGGGAGACCGCCTGGGAATACCAGGTGTTGTAAGCTTTTTGTCAACTCTTTGTCCGTTTCTTCCCACAAGGCGGAAATATGTGCCCTCGCTTTGAAATAAGTAAGCAAGATTAGTTTGTATTTCATCCAACAATCTGTGCTACAAATTATGGCTGCAGTATATGCAATTTCTTCCACTTTTTGACTGACACAAAGATACTTATCTACATGGTGAAAATGCAACAGCTGTTAATCACACTCACTTTGACTTTATATAGTGCACCAAGAGATAGTTTCTCGCTTACGACCACACCGGCCTGAGTACGCCTGATCTCGTCTGATCTCAGAAGCTAAGCAGGGTCGGGCCTGGTTAGTACTTGGATGGGAGACCGCCTGGGAATACCAGGTGTTGTAAGCTTTTTGTCAACTCTTTGTCCGTTTCTTCCCACAAGGCGGAAATATGTGCCCTCGCTTTGAAATAAGTAAGCAAGATTAGTTTGTATTTCATCCAACAATCTGTGCTACAAATTATGGCTGCAGTATATGCAATTTCTTCCACTTTTTGACTGACACAAAGATACTTATCTACATGGTGAAAATGCAACAGCTGTTAATCACACTCACTTTGACTTTATATAGTGCACCAAGAGATAGTTTCTCGCTTACGACCACACCGGCCTGAGTACGCCTGATCTCGTCTGATCTCAGAAGCTAAGCAGGGTCGGGCCTGGTTAGTACTTGGATGGGAGACCGCCTGGGAATACCAGGTGTTGTAAGCTTTTTGTCAACTCTTTGTCCGTTTCTTCCCACAAGGCGGAAATATGTGCCCTCGCTTTGAAATAAGTAAGCAAGATTAGTTTGTATTTCATCCAACAATCTGTGCTACAAATTATGGCTGCAGTATATGCAATTTCTTCCACTTTTGACTGACACAAAGATACTTATCTACATGGTGAAAATGCAACAGCTGTTAATCACACTCACTTTGACTTTATATAGTGCACCAAGAGATAGTTTCTCGCTTACGACCACACCGGCCTGAGTACGCCTGATCTCGTCTGATCTCAGAAGCTAAGCAGGGTCGGGCCTGGTTAGTACTTGGATGGGAGACCGCCTGGGAATACCAGGTGTTGTAAGCTTTTTGTCAACTCTTTGTCCGTTTCTTCCCACAAGGCGGAAATATGTGCCCTCGCTTTGAAATAAGTAAGCAAGATTAGTTTGTATTTCATCCAACAATCTGTGCTACAAATTATGGCTGCAGTATATGCAATTTCTTCCACTTTTTGACTGACACAAAGATACTTATCTACATGGTGAAAATGCAACAGCTGTTAATCACACTCACTTTGACTTTATATAGTGCACCAAGAGATAGTTTCTCGCTTACGACCACACCGGCCTGAGTACGCCTGATCTCGTCTGATCTCAGAAGCTAAGCAGGGTCGGGCCTGGTTAGTACTTGGATGGGAGACCGCCTGGGAATACCAGGTGTTGTAAGCTTTTGTCAACTCTTTGTCCGTTTCTTCCCACAAGGCGGAAATATGTGCCCTCGCTTTGAAATAAGTAAGCAAGATTAGTTTGTATTTCATCCAACAATCTGTGCTACAAATTATGGCTGCAGTATATGCAATTTCTTCCACTTTTTGACTGACACAAAGATACTTATCTACATGGTGAAAATGCAACAGCTGTTAATCACACTCACTTTGACTTTATATAGTGCACCAAGAGATAGTTTCTCGCTTACGACCACACCGGCCTGAGTACGCCTGATCTCGTCTGATCTCAGAAGCTAAGCAGGGTCGGGCCTGGTTAGTACTTGGATGGGAGACCGCCTGGGAATACCAGGTGTTGTAAGCTTTTGTCAACTCTTTGTCCGTTTCTTCCCACAAGGCGGAAATATGTGCCCTCGCTTTGAAATAAGTAAGCAAGATTAGTTTGTATTTCATCCAACAATCTGTGCTACAAATTATGGCTGCAGTATATGCAATTTCTTCCACTTTTTGACTGACACAAAGATACTTATCTACATGGTGAAAATGCAACAGCTGTTAATCACACTCACTTTGACTTTATATAGTGCACCAAGAGATAGTTTCTCGCTTACGACCACCACACCGCCTGAGTACGCCTGATCTCGTCTGATCTCAGAAGCTAAGCAGGGTCGGGCCTGGTTAGTACTTGGATGGGAGACCGCCTGGGAATACCAGGTGTTGTAAGCTTTTGTCAACTCTTTGTCCGTTTCTTCCCACAAGGCGGAAATATGTGCCCTCGCTTTGAAATAAGTAAGCAAGATTAGTTTGTATTTCATCCAACAATCTGTGCTACAAATTATGGCTGCAGTATATGCAATTTCTTCCACTTTTTGACTGACACAAAGATACTTATCTACATGGTGAAAATGCAACAGCTGTTAATCACACTCACTTTGACTTTATATAGTGCACCAAGAGATAGTTTCTCGCTTACGACCACACCGGCCTGAGTACGCCTGATCTCGTCTGATCTCAGAAGCTAAGCAGGGTCGGGCCTGGTTAGTACTTGGATGGGAGACCGCCTGGGAATACCAGGTGTTGTAAGCTTTTTGTCAACTCTTTGTCCGTTTCTTCCCACAAGGCGGAAATATGTGCCCTCGCTTTGAAATAAGTAAGCAAGATTAGTTTGTATTTCATCCAACAATCTGTGCTACAAATTATGGCTGCAGTATATGCAATTTCTTCCACTTTTTGACTGACACAAAGATACTTATCTACATGGTGAAAATGCAACAGCTGTTAATCACACTCACTTTGACTTTATATAGTGCACCAAGAGATAGTTTCTCGCTTACGACCACACCGGCCTGAGTACGCCTGATCTCGTCTGATCTCAGAAGCTAAGCAGGGTCGGGCCTGGTTAGTACTTGGATGGGAGACCGCCTGGGAATACCAGGTGTTGTAAGCTTTTGTCAACTCTTTGTCCGTTTCTTCCCACAAGGCGGAAATATGTGCCCTCGCTTTGAAATAAGTAAGCAAGATTAGTTTGTATTTCATCCAACAATCTGTGCTACAAATTATGGCTGCAGTATATGCAATTTCTTCCACTTTTTGACTGACACAAAGATACTTATCTACATGGTGAAAATGCAACAGCTGTTAATCACACTCACTTTGACTTTATATAGTGCACCAAGAGATAGTTTCTCGCTTACGACCACACCGGCCTGAGTACGCCTGATCTCGTCTGATCTCAGAAGCTAAGCAGGGTCGGGCCTGGTTAGTACTTGGATGGGAGACCGCCTGGGAATACCAGGTGTTGTAAGCTTTTGTCAACTCTTTGTCCGTTTCTTCCCACAAGGCGGAAATATGTGCCCTCGCTTTGAAATAAGTAAGCAAGATTAGTTTGTATTTCATCCAACAATCTGTGCTACAAATTATGGCTGCAGTATATGCAATTTCTTCCACTTTTTGACTGACACAAAGATACTTATCTACATGGTGAAAATGCAACAGCTGTTAATCACACTCACTTTGACTTTATATAGTGCACCAAGAGATAGTTTCTCGCTTACGACCACACCGGCCTGAGTACGCCTGATCTCGTCTGATCTCAGAAGCTAAGCAGGGTCGGGCCTGGTTAGTACTTGGATGGGAGACCGCCTGGGAATACCAGGTGTTGTAAGCTTTTTGTCAACTCTTTGTCCGTTTCTTCCCACAAGGCGGAAATATGTGCCCTCGCTTTGAAATAAGTAAGCAAGATTAGTTTGTATTTCATCCAACAATCTGTGCTACAAATTATGGCTGCAGTATATGCAATTTCTTCCACTTTTTGACTGACACAAAGATACTTATCTACATGGTGAAAATGCAACAGCTGTTAATCACACTCACTTTGACTTTATATAGTGCACCAAGAGATAGTTTCTCGCTTACGACCACACCGGCCTGAGTACGCCTGATCTCGTCTGATCTCAGAAGCTAAGCAGGGTCGGGCCTGGTTAGTACTTGGATGGGAGACCGCCTGGGAATACCAGGTGTTGTAAGCTTTTGTCAACTCTTTGTCCGTTTCTTCCCACAAGGCGGAAATATGTGCCCTCGCTTTGAAATAAGTAAGCAAGATTAGTTTGTATTTCATCCAACAATCTGTGCTACAAATTATGGCTGCAGTATATGCAATTTCTTCCACTTTTTGACTGACACAAAGATACTTATCTACATGGTGAAAATGCAACAGCTGTTAATCACACTCACTTTGACTTTATATAGTGCACCAAGAGATAGTTTCTCGCTTACGACCACACCGGCCTGAGTACGCCTGATCTCGTCTGATCTCAGAAGCTAAGCAGGGTCGGGCCTGGTTAGTACTTGGATGGGAGACCGCCTGGGAATACCAGGTGTTGTAAGCTTTTGTCAACTCTTTGTCCGTTTCTTCCCACAAGGCGGAAATATGTGCCCTCGCTTTGAAATAAGTAAGCAAGATTAGTTTGTATTTCATCCAACAATCTGTGCTACAAATTATGGCTGCAGTATATGCAATTTCTTCCACTTTTTGACTGACACAAAGATACTTATCTACATGGTGAAAATGCAACAGCTGTTAATCACACTCACTTTGACTTTATATAGTGCACCAAGAGATAGTTTCTCGCTTACGACCACACCGGCCTGAGTACGCCTGATCTCGTCTGATCTCAGAAGCTAAGCAGGGTCGGGCCTGGTTAGTACTTGGATGGGAGACCGCCTGGGAATACCAGGTGTTGTAAGCTTTTTGTCAACTCTTTGTCCGTTTCTTCCCACAAGGCGGAAATATGTGCCCTCGCTTTGAAATAAGTAAGCAAGATTAGTTTGTATTTCATCCAACAATCTGTGCTACAAATTATGGCTGCAGTATATGCAATTTCTTCCACTTTTTGACTGACACAAAGATACTTATCTACATGGTGAAAATGCAACAGCTGTTAATCACACTCACTTTGACTTTATATAGTGCACCAAGAGATAGTTTCTCGCTTACGACCACACCGGCCTGAGTACGCCTGATCTCGTCTGATCTCAGAAGCTAAGCAGGGTCGGGCCTGGTTAGTACTTGGATGGGAGACCGCCTGGGAATACCAGGTGTTGTAAGCTTTTGTCAACTCTTTGTCCGTTTCTTCCCACAAGGCGGAAATATGTGCCCTCGCTTTGAAATAAGTAAGCAAGATTAGTTTGTATTTCATCCAACAATCTGTGCTACAAATTATGGCTGCAGTATATGCAATTTCTTCCACTTTTTGAGTGACACAAAGATACTTATCTACATGGTGAAAATGCAACAGCTGTTAATCACACTCACTTTGACTTTATATAGTGCACCAAGAGATAGTTTCTCGCTTACGACCACACCGGCCTGAGTACGCCTGATCTCGTCTGATCTCAGAAGCTAAGCAGGGTCGGGCCTGGTTAGTACTTGGATGGGAGACCGCCTGGGAATACCAGGTGTTGTAAGCTTTTTGTCAACTCTTTGTCCGTTTCTTCCCACAAGGCGGAAATATGTGCCCTCGCTTTGAAATAAGTAAGCAAGATTAGTTTGTATTTCATCCAACAATCTGTGCTACAAATTATGGCTGCAGTATATGCAATTTCTTCCACTTTTTGACTGACACAAAGATACTTATCTACATGGTGAAAATGCAACAGCTGTTAATCACACTCACTTTGACTTTATATAGTGCACCAAGAGATAGTTTCTCGCTTACGACCACACCGGCCTGAGTACGCCT
The DNA here is from genome assembly GCF_023373465.1 of Oncorhynchus keta. NCBI lineage: Eukaryota > Metazoa > Chordata > Actinopteri > Salmoniformes > Salmonidae > Oncorhynchus > Oncorhynchus keta. Next base: position 21,317 of record NW_026277413.1, on the reverse strand, counting down.
GATCTCGTCTGATCTCAGAAGCTAAGCAGGGTCGGGCCTGGTTAGTACTTGGATGGGAGACCGCCTGGGAATACCAGGTGTTGTAAGCTTTTTGTCAACTCTTTGTCCGTTTCTTCCCACAAGGCGGAAATATGTGCCCTCGCTTTGAAATAAGTAAGCAAGATTAGTTTGTATTTCATCCAACAATCTGTGCTACAAATTATGGCTGCAGTATATGCAATTTCTTCCACTTTTTGACTGACACAAAGATACTTATCTACATGGTGAAAATGCAACAGCTGTTAATCACACTCACTTTGACTTTATATAGTGCACCAAGAGATAGTTTCTCGCTTACGACCACACCGGCCTGAGTACGCCTGATCTCGTCTGATCTCAGAAGCTAAGCAGGGTCGGGCCTGGTTAGTACTTGGATGGGAGACCGCCTGGGAATACCAGGTGTTGTAAGCTTTTGTCAACTCTTTGTCCGTTTCTTCCCACAAGGCGGAAATATGTGCCCTCGCTTTGAAATAAGTAAGCAAGATTAGTTTGTATTTCATCCAACAATCTGTGCTACAAATTATGGCTGCAGTATATGCAATTTCTTCCACTTTTTGACTGACACAAAGATACTTATCTACATGGTGAAAATGCAACAGCTGTTAATCACACTCACTTTGACTTTATATAGTGCACCAAGAGATAGTTTCTCGCTTACGACCACACCGGCCTGAGTACGCCTGATCTCGTCTGATCTCAGAAGCTAAGCAGGGTCGGGCCTGGTTAGTACTTGGATGGGAGACCGCCTGGGAATACCAGGTGTTGTAAGCTTTTGTCAACTCTTTGTCCGTTTCTTCCCACAAGGCGGAAATATGTGCCCTCGCTTTGAAATAAGTAAGCAAGAGAGTTTGTATTTCATCCAACAATCTGTGCTACAAATTATGGCTGCAGTATATGCAATTTCTTCCACTTTTTGACTGACACAAAGATACTTATCTACATGGTGAAAATGCAACAGCTGTTAATCACACTCACTTTGACTTTATATAGTGCACCAAGAGATAGTTTCTCGCTTACGACCACACCGGCCTGAGTACGCCTGATCTCGTCTGATCTCAGAAGCTAAGCAGGGTCGGGCCTGGTTAGTACTTGGATGGGAGACCGCCTGGGAATACCAGGTGTTGTAAGCTTTTGTCAACTCTTTGTCCGTTTCTTCCCACAAGGCGGAAATATGTGCCCTCGCTTTGAAATAAGTAAGCAAGATTAGTTTGTATTTCATCCAACAATCTGTGCTACAAATTATGGCTGCAGTATATGCAATTTCTTCCACTTTTTGACTGACACAAAGATACTTATCTACATGGTGAAAATGCAACAGCTGTTAATCACACTCACTTTGACTTTGACTTTATATAGTGCACCAAGAGATAGTTTCTCGCTTACGACCACACCGGCCTGAGTACGCCTGATCTCGTCTGATCTCAGAAGCTAAGCAGGGTCGGGCCTGGTTAGTACTTGGATGGGAGACCGCCTGGGAATACCAGGTGTTGTAAGCTTTTTGTCAACTCTTTGTCCGTTTCTTCCCACAAGGCGGAAATATGTGCCCTCGCTTTGAAATAAGTAAGCAAGATTAGTTTGTATTTCATCCAACAATCTGTGCTACAAATTATGGCTGCAGTATATGCAATTTCTTCCACTTTTTGACTGACACAAAGATACTTATCTACATGGTGAAAATGCAACAGCTGTTAATCACACTCACTTTGACTTTATATAGTGCACCAAGAGATAGTTTCTCGCTTACGACCACACCGGCCTGAGTACGCCTGATCTCGTCTGATCTCAGAAGCTAAGCAGGGTCGGGCCTGGTTAGTACTTGGATGGGAGACCGCCTGGGAATACCAGGTGTTGTAAGCTTTTTGTCAACTCTTTGTCCGTTTCTTCCCACAAGGCGGAAATATGTGCCCTCGCTTTGAAATAAGTAAGCAAGATTAGTTTGTATTTCATCCAACAATCTGTGCTACAAATTATGGCTGCAGTATATGCAATTTCTTCCACTTTTTGACTGACACAAAGATACTTATCTACATGGTGAAAATGCAACAGCTGTTAATCACACTCACTTTGACTTTATATAGTGCACCAAGAGATAGTTTCTCGCTTACGACCACACCGGCCTGAGTACGCCTGATCTCGTCTGATCTCAGAAGCTAAGCAGGGTCGGGCCTGGTTAGTACTTGGATGGGAGACCGCCTGGGAATACCAGGTGTTGTAAGCTTTTTGTCAACTCTTTGTCCGTTTCTTCCCACAAGGCGGAAATATGTGCCCTCGCTTTGAAATAAGTAAGCAAGATTAGTTTGTATTTCATCCAACAATCTGTGCTACAAATTATGGCTGCAGTATATGCAATTTCTTCCACTTTTTGACTGACACAAAGATACTTATCTACATGGTGAAAATGCAACAGCTGTTAATCACACTCACTTTGACTTTATATAGTGCACCAAGAGATAATTTCTCGCTTACGACCACACCGGCCTGAGTACGCCTGATCTCGTCTGATCTCAGAAGCTAAGCAGGGTCGGGCCTGGTTAGTACTTGGATGGGAGACCGCCTGGGAATACCAGGTGTTGTAAGCTTTTGTCAACTCTTTGTCCGTTTCTTCCCACAAGGCGGAAATATGTGCCCTCGCTTTGAAATAAGTAAGCAAGATTAGTTTGTATTTCATCCAACAATCTGTGCTACAAATTATGGCTGCAGTATATGCAATTTCTTCCACTTTTTGACTGACACAAAGATACTTATCTACATGGTGAAAATGCAACAGCTGTTAATCACACTCACTTTGACTTTATATAGTGCACCAAGAGATAATTTCTCGCTTACGACCACACCGGCCTGAGTACGCTGATCTCGTCTGATCTCAGAAGCTAAGCAGGGTCGGGCCTGGTTAGTACTTGGATGGGAGACCGCCTGGGAATACCAGGTGTTGTAAGCTTTTTGTCAACTCTTTGTCCGTTTCTTCCCACAAGGCGGAAATATGTGCCCTCGCTTTGAAATAAGTAAGCAAGATTAGTTTGTATTTCATCCAACAATCTGTGCTACAAATTATGGCTGCAGTATATGCAATTTCTTCCACTTTTTGACTGACACAAAGATACTTATCTACATGGTGAAAATGCAACAGCTGTTAATCACACTCACTTTGACTTTATATAGTGCACCAAGAGATAATTTCTCGCTTACGACCACACCGGCCTGAGTACGCCTGATCTCGTCTGATCTCAGATCGCTTTGAAATAAGTAAGCAAGATTAGTTTGTATTTCATCCAACAATCTGTGCTACAAATTATGGCTGCAGTATATGCAATTTCTTCCACTTTTTGACTGACACAAAGATACTTATCTACATGGTGAAAATGCAACAGCTGTTAATCACACTCACTTTGACTTTATATAGTGCACCAAGGGATATATTCCTCTCAAGCTAGATGCTTGTTCTACCACACCGGCCTGAGTACGCCTGATCTCGTCTGATCTCAGATTCAGCTAAGCAGGGATCGGGCCTGGTTAGTACTTGGAAAATGGGAATGGCCTGGGAATACCAGGTGTCTGTCAAAGTAAAAGAATGTAATCAACCACAGATTGCTATACTTAATAGAAAATTGTCGTCAAGAGACAGGTTACCAATATCGCCTTCCACCTGGATACGGACACAATTAAAAGGGTTAGATAACAGACTGAAAGATTTTAATTGGCTTGTTTTACACAGACGTCTTCCGGTCCGTTCAACTTTATACGATCATAATTTGACCCTAAATAAATTTTGTCCCAGGCACAATTGTTTCGCAATCGAAACAATTCCACATGTTTTATGGGAATGTTCTTTTGCCCAATCAGTTTGGGGAAAAAGTCAACAATTTTTTGAGATTTTAAAAACATTGATTATGAAGGTGTTGCCAAACTTGAAATAAAAAATGTGGAAAGGGTGCAATTATTAGCATTAGTGACTCTGGTGTCCCTTATCAAGACCAAACTTTGGGAGGCCAGATGTGGTGCAGTTAATGACACCCTCAAGTGGTCACCGACGGGATTGGTTCAATTTATAAAACAGGAAGTTTGGAAAAGAATACAATTCGAAATAGATAAGGGGGGCATTGCATCAGTAAAACAGAGATGGAAAGGGATTTACCCGTCATTGTAAATGTGTGTATAACCGATATAAGTGTATTACATAGGTACATTTGGAATGTAAACTAAGCCTTTGTAGATATTTTATATACACTGAGGTTTATCCAGAGTGCATTTTGGCATATGTATATATTTGTATTTATAGAATTGTTTGTATTGTTTTTGGAGATTGTTAGAGGCATGTTAATCTCGAATATAGGCCAATAATACTGGTCAGGTTCTGCTGAACAGCACTTTTTTTTTTTTTAAGGAGTTTTGGTATTCTGATATTGTTATGGTACTTTTTGATACTGTTTGTAAGTATCCATGTTATGTACAACGTTATGCACTAAATTTGTAATTGTATTTGAATATGAAACTGAAAATAAAAATTATTTTTCCAAAAAAAAAAAAAAAAAAAAAATATGCAATTTCTTCCACTTTTTGAGTGACACAAAGATACTATCTACATGGTGAAAATGCAACAGCTGTTAATCACACTCACTTTGACTTTATATAGTGCACCAAGAGATAATTTCTCGCTTACGACCACACCGGCCTGAGTACGCCTGATCTCGTCTGATCTCAGAAGCTAAGCAGGGTCGGGCCTGGTTAGTACTTGGATGGGAGACCGCCTGGGAATACCAGGTGTTGTAAGCTTTTTGTCAACTCTTTGTCCGTTTCTTCCCACAAGGCGGAAATATGTGCCCTCGCTTTGAAATAAGTAAGCAAGATTAGTTTGTATTTCATCCAACAATCTGTGCTACAAATTATGGCTGCAGTATATGCAATTTCTTCCACTTTTTGACTGACACAAAGATACTTATCTACATGGTGAAAATGCAACAGCTGTTAATCACACTCACTTTGACTTTATATAGTGCACCAAGAGATAATTTCTCGCTTACGACCACACCGGCCTGAGTACGCCTGATCTCGTCTGATCTCAGAAGCTAAGCAGGGTCGGGCCTGGTTAGTACTTGGATGGGAGACCGCCTGGGAATACCAGGTGTTGTAAGCTTTTTGTCAACTCTTTGTCCGTTTCTTCCCACAAGGCGGAAATATGTGCCCTCGCTTTGAAATAAGTAAGCAAGATTAGTTTGTATTTCATCCAACAATCTGTGCTACAAATTATGGCTGCAGTATATGCAATTTCTTCCACTTTTTGACTGACACAAAGATACTTATCTACATGGTGAAAATGCAACAGCTGTTAATCACACTCACTTTGACTTTATATAGTGCACCAAGAGATAATTTCTCGCTTACGACCACACCGGCCTGAGTACGCCTGATCTCGTCTGATCTCAGAAGCTAAGCAGGGTCGGGCCTGGTTAGTACTTGGATGGGAGACCGCCTGGGAATACCAGGTGTTGTAAGCTTTTGTCAACTCTTTGTCCGTTTCTTCCCACAAGGCGGAAATATGTGCCCTCGCTTTGAAATAAGTAAGCAAGATTAGTTTGTATTTCATCCAACAATCTGTGCTACAAATTATGGCTGCAGTATATGCAATTTCTTCCACTTTTTGACTGACACAAAGATACTTATCTACATGGTGAAAATGCAACAGCTGTTAATCACACTCACTTTGACTTTATATAGTGCACCAAGAGATAATTTCTCGCTTACGACCACACCGGCCTGAGTACGCCTGATCTCGTCTGATCTCAGAAGCTAAGCAGGGTCGGGCCTGGTTAGTACTTGGATGGGAGACCGCCTGGGAATACCAGGTGTTGTAAGCTTTTTGTCAACTCTTTGTCCGTTTCTTCCCACAAGGCGGAAATATGTGCCCTCGCTTTGAAATAAGTAAGCAAGATTAGTTTGTATTTCATCCAACAATCTGTGCTACAAATTATGGCTGCAGTATATGCAATTTCTTCCACTTTTTGACTGACACAAAGATACTTATCTACATGGTGAAAATGCAACAGCTGTTAATCACACTCACTTTGACTTTATTAGTGATTATATAGTGCACCAAGAGATAGTTTCTCGCTTACGACCACACCGGCCTGAGTACGCCTGATCTCGTCTGATCTCAGAAGCTAAGCAGGGTCGGGCCTGGTTAGTACTTGGATGGGAGACCGCCTGGGAATACCAGGTGTTGTAAGCTTTTGTCAACTCTTTGTCCGTTTCTTCCCACAAGGCGGAAATATGTGCCCTCGCTTTGAAATAAGTAAGCAAGATTAGTTTGTATTTCATCCAACAATCTGTGCTACAAATTATGGCTGCAGTATATGCAATTTCTTCCACTTTTTGACTGACACAAAGATACTTATCTACATGGTGAAAATGCAACAGCTGTTAATCACACTCACTTTGACTTTATATAGTGCACCAAGAGATAATTTCTCGCTTACGACCACACCGGCCTGAGTACGCCTGATCTCGTCTGATCTCAGAAGCTAAGCAGGGTCGGGCCTGGTTAGTACTTGGATGGGAGACCGCCTGGGAATACCAGGTGTTGTAAGCTTTTGTCAACTCTTTGTCCGTTTCTTCCCACAAGGCGGAAATATGTGCCCTCGCTTTGAAATAAGTAAGCAAGATTAGTTTGTATTTCATCCAACAATCTGTGCTACAAATTATGGCTGCAGTATATGCAATTTCTTCCACTTTTTGACTGACACAAAGATACTTATCTACATGGTGAAAATGCAACAGCTGTTAATCACACTCACTTTGACTTTATATAGTGCACCAAGAGATAGTTTCTCGCTTACGACCACACCGGCCTGAGTACGCCTGATCTCGTCTGATCTCAGAAGCTAAGCAGGGTCGGGCCTGGTTAGTACTTGGATGGGAGACCGCCTGGGAATACCAGGTGTTGTAAGCTTTTGTCAACTCTTTGTCCGTTTCTTCCCACAAGGCGGAAATATGTGCCCTCGCTTTGAAATAAGTAAGCAAGATTAGTTTGTATTTCATCCAACAATCTGTGCTACAAATTATGGCTGCAGTATATGCAATTTCTTCCACTTTTTGACTGACACAAAGATACTTATCTACATGGTGAAAATGCAACAGCTGTTAATCACACTCACTTTGACTTTATATAGTGCACCAAGAGATAATTTCTCGCTTACGACCACACCGGCCTGAGTACGCCTGATCTCGTCTGATCTCAGAAGCTAAGCAGGGTCGGGCCTGGTTAGTACTTGGATGGGAGACCGCCTGGGAATACCAGGTGTTGTAAGCTTTTGTCAACTCTTTGTCCGTTTCTTCCCACAAGGCGGAAATATGTGCCCTCGCTTTGAAATAAGTAAGCAAGATTAGTTTGTATTTCATCCAACAATCTGTGCTACAAATTATGGCTGCAGTATATGCAATTTCTTCCACTTTTTGACTGACACAAAGATACTTATCTACATGGTGAAAATGCAACAGCTGTTAATCACACTCACTTTGACTTTATATAGTGCACCAAGAGATAATTTCTCGCTTACGACCACACCGGCCTGAGTACGCCTGATCTCGTCTGATCTCAGAAGCTAAGCAGGGTCGGGCCTGGTTAGTACTTGGATGGGAGACCGCCTGGGAATACCAGGTGTTGTAAGCTTTTTGTCAACTCTTTGTCCGTTTCTTCCCACAAGGCGGAAATATGTGCCCTCGCTTTGAAATAAGTAAGCAAGATTAGTTTGTATTTCATCCAACAATCTGTGCTACAAATTATGGCTGCAGTATATGCAATTTCTTCCACTTTTTGACTGACACAAAGATACTTATCTACATGGTGAAAATGCAACAGCTGTTAATCACACTCACTTTGACTTTATATAGTGCACCAAGAGATAATTTCTCCTTAGCCACACCGGCTGGTACGCCTGATCTCGTCTGATCTCAGAAGCTAGAGCAGGGTTCTACTCAAACATTTGTTGTACTTTTGTCGATTCTGTACACAAATGTCACATTTTAATCAAATTCTGGCTGTCTGCAATACCAAAAGCTTTTGTCAACTCTTTGTTTTCTTCCCACAAGGCGGGAAATAGTAAGCCAAAAGCTGAAATTATCCGCTTTTAAGAAAATAAGTAATGGGCAAGATTAGTTTGTAAAAGAAAATTTCATCCAACAATCTGTGCTAAAATTAATGGAAATTGTGCAATTTCTTACCACTTTTTGATACGGACACAAAGATACTTATCTACATGGCTTGTTTTAAAGATGCAACAGCTTTAACTTTATACGATCATAATTTGACCAAATAAATTTTGTCCCAGGCACAATTGTTTCGCAATGAAACAATTCCACATGTTTTATGGGAATGTTCTTTTGCCCAATCAGTTTGGGGAAAAAGTCAACTGGTTTGAGATTTTAAAAACATTGATTATGAAGGTGTTGCCAAACTTGAAATAAAAAAACAAAGGGTGCAATTATTAGCATTAGTGACTCTGGTGTCCCTTATCAAGACCAAACTTTGGGAGGCCAGATGTGGTGCAGTTAATGACACCAACAATCTGTGGTCACCGATGGCTGCAGTATTGCAATTTATAAAACAGGAAGTTTGGAAAAGAATACACAAATAGATAAGGGGGCATTGCATCAGTAAAACAGAGATGGAAAGGGATTTACCCGCATTGTAAATGCTGTGTATAACACTCATATAAGTGTATTACATAGGTACATTTGGAATGTAAACTAAGCCTTTGTAGATATTTTATATACACTGAGGTTTATCCAGAGTGCATTTTGGCATATCTCATATTTGTATTTATAGAAGGGTTTGTATTGTTTTTGGAGATACTTAGGGCATGTTAACTCGAATGGGAATAATACCAGGTTCTGTGAACAGCACTTTTTTCAACTTTTGTCCTGATATTGTTATGGTACATACTGTTTGAAATATCCATGTTATGTCAACGTTATGCACTAAATTTGTAATTGTATTTGATATGAACAAAATAAAAAATTTTGGCTGCAGTATATGCAATTTCTTCCACTTTTTGACTGACACAAAGATACTTATCTACATGGTGAAAATGCAACAGCTGTTAATCACACTCACTTTGACTTTATATAGTGCACCAAGAGATAATTTCTCGCTTACGACCACACCGGCCTGAGTACGCCTGATCTCGTCTGATCTCAGAAGCTAAGCAGGGTCGGGCCTGGTTAGTACTTGGATGGGAGACCGCCTGGGAATACCAGGTGTTGTAAGCTTTTTGTCAACTCTTTGTCCGTTTCTTCCCACAAGGCGGAAATATGTGCCCTCGCTTTGAAATAAGTAAGCAAGATTAGTTTGTATTTCATCCAACAATCTGTGCTACAAATTATGGCTGCAGTATATGCAATTTCTTCCACTTTTTGACTGACACAAAGATACTTATCTACATGGTGAAAATGCAACAGCTGTTAATCACACTCACTTTGACTTTATATAGTGCACCAAGAGATAATTTCTCGCTTACGACCACACCGGCCTGAGTACGCCTGATCTCGTCTGATCTCAGAAGCTAAGCAGGGTCGGGCCTGGTTAGTACTTGGATGGGAGACCGCCTGGGAATACCAGGTGTTGTAAGCTTTTTGTCAACTCTTTGTCCGTTTCTTCCCACAAGGCGGAAATATGTGCCCTCGCTTTGAAATAAGTAAGCAAGATTAGTTTGTATTTCATCCAACAATCTGTGCTACAAATTATGGCTGCAGTATATGCAATTTCTTCCACTTTTTGACTGACACAAAGATACTTATCTACATGGTGAAAATGCAACAGCTGTTAATCACACTCACTTTGACTTTATATAGTGCACCAAGAGATAATTTCTCGCTTACGACCACACCGGCCTGAGTACGCCTGATCTCGTCTGATCTCAGAAGCTAAGCAGGGTCGGGCCTGGTTAGTACTTGGATGGGAGACCGCCTGGGAATACCAGGTGTTGTAAGCTTTTGTCAACTCTTTGTCCGTTTCTTCCCACAAGGCGGAAATATGTGCCCTCGCTTTGAAATAAGTAAGCAAGATTAGTTTGTATTTCATCCAACAATCTGTGCTACAAATTATGGCTGCAGTATATGCAATTTCTTCCACTTTTTGACTGACACAAAGATACTTATCTACATGGTGAAAATGCAACAGCTGTTAATCACACTCACTTTGACTTTATATAGTGCACCAAGAGATAATTTCTCGCTTACGACCACACCGGCCTGAGTACGCCTGATCTCGTCTGATCTCAGAAGCTAAGCAGGGTCGGGCCTGGTTAGTACTTGGATGGGAGACCGCCTGGGAATACCAGGTGTTGTAAGCTTTTGTCAACTCTTTGTCCGTTTCTTCCCACAAGGCGGAAATATGTGCCCTCGCTTTGAAATAAGTAAGCAAGATTAGTTTGTATTTCATCCAACAATCTGTGCTACAAATTATGGCTGCAGTATATGCAATTTCTTCCACTTTTTGAGTGACACAAAGATACTTATCTACATGGTGAAAATGCAACAGCTGTTAATCACACTCACTTTGACTTTATATAGTGCACCAAGAGATAATTTCTCGCTTACGACCACACCGGCCTGAGTACGCCTGATCTCGTCTGATCTCAGAAGCTAAGCAGGGTCGGGCCTGGTTAGTACTTGGATGGGAGACCGCCTGGGAATACCAGGTGTTGTAAGCTTTTGTCAACTCTTTGTCCGTTTCTTCCCACAAGGCGGAAATATGTGCCCTCGCTTTGAAATAAGTAAGCAAGATTAGTTTGTATTTCATCCAACAATCTGTGCTACAAATTATGCCAACAATCTGTGCTAAATTATGGCTGCAGTATATGCATTTCTTCCACTTTTGAATGAAGGAAAACCCTGTCTGCAAAGTAAAAGAAAATGTAATCAACTCACAGATTGCTATACGCAAAATTAATAGAAAATTGTCCAGTGCAGTATATGCAATTTCTTCCACCTTTTGACTGACACAAAGATACTTATCTACATGGTGAAAATGCAACAGCTGTTAATCACACTCACTTTGACTTTATATAGTGCACCAAAGATAATTTCTCGCTTACGACCACACCGTTTGTGAGTACGCCAATCTCGTCTGATTAGAAGCTAAGCAGTATATGGGCCTGGTTAGTACTTTTTTGAGATGGGAGAAATACCTGGGAATGGTGAAGGTGTTGTAAAGCTTTAAAACACTCACTTTCAACTCTTTTGTCCGTTTCTTCCCACAAGACCAAATATGTGAGGCCTCAGATTTGAAATAAGTAAGCAAGATTAGTTTGTATTTCATCCAACAATCTGTGCTACAAATTATGGCTGTATATGCAATTTCTTCACTTTTTGACCGGAAAGGGATTTACCCGTCATTGTAAATGTGTGTATAACAGATATAAGTGTATTACTAGGTACATTTGGAATGTAAACTAAGCCTTTGTAGATATTTTAAATGCAACAGCTTTAATCACACTCACTTTGACTTTATATAGTGCATTTATAGATAATTTTTGTATTGTTTTTGGAGAGTACGTTGATCTCGTCTGATCTCAGAAGCTAAGCAGGGTCGGGCCTGGTTAGTACTTGGATGGGAGACCGCCTGGGAATACCAGGTGTTTTGGCTTTTGTCAACTCTTTGTCCGTTTCTTCCCACAAGGCGGAAATATGTGCCCTCGCTTTGAAATAAGTAAGCAAGATTAGTTTGTATTTCATCCAACAATCTGTGCTAAAAATTATGGCTGCAAAATATGCAATTTCTTCCACTTTTTGACTGACACAAAGATACTTATCTACATGGTGAAAATGCAACAGCTGTTAATCACACTCACTTTGACTTTATATAGTGCACCAAGAGATAATTTCTCGCTTACGACCACACCGGCCTGAGTACGCCTGATCTCGTCTGATCTCAGAAGCTAAGCAGGGTCGGGCCTGGTTAGTACTTGGATGGGAGACCGCCTGGGAATACCAGGTGTTGTAAGCTTTTTGTCAACTCTTTGTCCGTTTCTTCCCACAAGGCGGAAATATGTGCCCTCGCTTTGAAATAAGTAAGCAAGATTAGTTTGTATTTCATCCAACAATCTGTGCTACAAATTATGGCTGCAGTATATGCAATTTCTTCCACTTTTTGACTGACACAAAGATACTTATCTACATGGTGAAAATGCAACAGCTGTTAATCACACTCACTTTGACTTTATATAGTGCACCAAGAGATAATTTCTCGCTTACGACCACACCGGCCTGAGTACGCCTGATCTCGTCTGATCTCAGAAGCTAAGCAGGGTCGGGCCTGGTTAGTACTTGGATGGGAGACCGCCTGGGAATACCAGGTGTTGTAAGCTTTTGTCAACTCTTTGTCCGTTTCTTCCCACAAGGCGGAAATATGTGCCCTCGCTTTGAAATAAGTAAGCAAGATTAGTTTGTATTTCATCCAACAATCTGTGCTACAAATTATGGCTGCAGTATATGCAATTTCTTCCACTTTTTGACTGACACAAAGATACTTATCTACATGGTGAAAATGCAACAGCTGTTAATCACACTCACTTTGACTTTATATAGTGCACCTTTATAGAGATAGTTTCTCGCTTACGACCACACCGGCCTGAGTACGCCTGATCTCGTCTGATCTCAGAAGCTAAGCAGGGTCGGGCCTGGTTAGTACTTGGATGGGAGACCGCCTGGGAATACCAGGTGTTGTAAGCTTTTTGTCAACTCTTTGTCCGTTTCTTCCCACAAGGCGGAAATATGTGCCCTCGCTTTGAAATAAGTAAGCAAGATTAGTTTGTATTTCATCCAACAATCTGTGCTACAAATTATGGCTGCAGTATATGCAATTTCTTCCACTTTTTGACTGACACAAAGATACTTATCTACATGGTGAAAATGCAACAGCTGTTAATCACACTCACTTTGACTTTATATAGTGCACCAAGAGATAATTTCTCGCTTACGACCACACCGGCCTGAGTACGCCTGATCTCGTCTGATCTCAGAAGCTAAGCAGGGTCGGGCCTGGTTAGTACTTGGATGGGAGACCGCCTGGGAATACCAGGTGTTGTAAGCTTTTGTCAACTCTTTGTCCGTTTCTTCCCACAAGGCGGAAATATGTGCCCTCGCTTTGAAATAAGTAAGCAAGATTAGTTTGTATTTCATCCAACAATCTGTGCTACAAATTATGGCTGCAGTATATGCAATTTCTTCCACTTTTGACTGACACAAAGATACTTATCTACATGGTGAAAATGCAACAGCTGTTAATCACACTCACTTTGACTTTATATAGTGCACCAAGAGATAATTTCTTTAATCACACCGGCCTAGTTGATTTTGGGGGGATATAGTGCACCAATGGACCAGCCTGGGAATACCAGGTGGTGGAAGGGATTTCTCATTTCCGACTTCACACCGGCCTGAGTTCTACGCCATGATTTCTCGTCTGATCTCAAATGAAGCTAATCAGGGTCTGGCCTGGATTATGTGAAAATGCTTGTAATGAAATTATCCCAAGAGACCGCCTGGGCAAGGAAAACCCGTCTGTCTGCAAAGTAAAAGGAATACCGCCTGGGAAACCAGGTGTTGTAAGCTTTTTGTCAACTCTTTGTCCGTTTCTTCCCACAAGGCGGAAATATGTGCCCTCGCTTTGAAATAAGTAAGCAATTAGTTTGTATTTCATCCAACAATCTGTGCTACAAATTATGGCTGCAGTATATGCAATTTCTTCCACTTTTTGACTGACACAAAGATACTTATCTACATGGTGAAAATGCAACAGCTGTTAACATCACTCACTTTGACCCTAAATAAATGTTAATCACACTCACTTTGAGTGCACCAAGAGATACTGTCCCAGGCACAATTGTTTCGCAAGGGAATGTTCTTTTGCCCAATCAGTTTGGGGAAAAAAATGTCAACAATTTTTTGAGATTTTAAAAACATTGATTATGAAGGTGTTGCCAAACTTGAAATAAAAAACGACCAAACCGGCCTGAGTAGCATGATCTCGGTGATCTCAGAAGCTAAACAGGGTCGAGGCCTGGTTAGTACTTGGATGGGAGACCGCCTGGGAATACCAGGTGTTGTAAGCTTTTGTCAACTCTTTGTCCGTTTCTTCCCACAAGGCGGAAATATGTGCCCTCGCTTTGAAATAAGTAAGCAAGATTAGTTTGTATTTCATCCAACAATCTGTGCTACAAATTATGGCTGCAGTATATGCAATTTCTTCCACTTTTGAATGAAACAAAGATACTTTCTACATGTGAAAATGCAACAGCTGTTAATCACACTCATTTTGACTTTATATGTATATATTGTATTTATAGAATTGTTTGTATTGTTTTTGGAGATTGATCTCAGAAGCTAAGCAGGGTCGGGCCTGGTAACTTGGATGGGAGACCGCCTGGGAATACCAGGTGTTGTAAGCTTTTTGTCAACTCTTTGTCCGTTTCTTCCCACAAGGCGGAAATATGTGCCCTCGCTTTGAAATAAGTAAGCAAGATTAGTTTGTATTTCATCCAACAATCTGTGCTACAAATTATGGCTGCAGTATATGCAATTTCTTCCACTTTTTGAGTGACACAAAGATACTTATCTACATGGTGAAAATGCAACAGCTGTTAATCACACTCACTTTGACTTTATATAGTGCACCAAGAGATAATTTCTCGCTTACGACCACACCGGCCTGAGTACGCCTGATCTCGTCTGATCTCAGAAGCTAAGCAGGGTCGGGCCTGGTTAGTACTTGGATGGGAGACCGCCTGGGAATACCAGGTGTTGTAAGCTTTTGTCAACTCTTTGTCCGTTTCTTCCCACAAGGCGGAAATATGTGCCCTCGCTTTGAAATAAGTAAGCAAGATTAGTTTGTATTTCATCCAACAATCTGTGCTACAAATTATGGCTGCAGTATATGCAATTTCTTCCACTTTTTGACTGACACAAAGATACTTATCTACATGGTGAAAATGCAACAGCTGTTAATCACACTCACTTTGACTTTATATAGTGCACCAAGAGATAATTTCTCGCTTACGACCACACCGGCCTGAGTACGCCTGATCTCGTCTGATCTCAGAAGCTAAGCAGGGTCGGGCCTGGTTAGTACTTGGATGGGAGACCGCCTGGGAATACCAGGTGTTGTAAGCTTTTTGTCAACTCTTTGTCCGTTTCTTCCCACAAGGCGGAAATATGTGCCCTCGCTTTGAAATAAGTAAGCAAGATTAGTTTGTATTTCATCCAACAATCTGTGCTACAAATTATGGCTGCAGTATATGCAATTTCTTCCACTTTTTGACTGACACAAAGATACTTATCTACATGGTGAAAATGCAACAGCTGTTAATCACACTCACTTTGACTTTATATAGTGCACCAAGAGATAATTTCTCGCTTACGACCACACCGGCCTGACCACGCC
Source organism: Oncorhynchus keta (assembly GCF_023373465.1). Classification (NCBI taxonomy): domain Eukaryota; kingdom Metazoa; phylum Chordata; class Actinopteri; order Salmoniformes; family Salmonidae; genus Oncorhynchus; species Oncorhynchus keta. The sequence continues at coordinate 5,845 of NW_026277413.1, read as the reverse complement.
CATTTTTTGGGATTGAGGAAGTGTTTGGAGGGAGTTGGTTGTTGAGTTGGAGAAATACATTGTTTGCTGTTTTGAAGTAAATCTTTTTGTTTTTTGGTTGGTGATTTTTGTTAAACAATTCTTATTGAAGAATTTTCCCCTAGCAGCTTGCGCTGTTAGGGGAAAGGCTTTTTCATTTCCTTAAAGGAAGTTTGAAAGACCAAACGGACTTGTAAAGAAGCATGAATGTGAGTAGGAGATTGGTTTCTGATTCGGACCGAAGAGTGGACGATATGGCTTCGACTACTGGGAAGAATTCGAAAGGGGAAATGAAGACTGACAGAGGTGCTGCAGGAGAAAAGATGGCTGAGCAACGGGCTGTTCCCCGGGTGTTTGAAAGAAGTTTAACAGTGGCGGTGGTTTCTGATTCGGACCGAAGAGTGGACGATATGGCTTCGACTACTGGGAAGAATTCGAAAGGGGAAATGAAGACTGACAGAGGTGCTGCAGGAGAAAAGATGGCTGAGCAACGGGCTGTTCCCCGGGTGTTTGAAAGAAGGTTAACAGTGGCGGTGGAGATCATTGGGGAGGACAAGATAACGATGATGGAGCTTCTACGGGGGATCAAGGAGGTATGCGGTTTGGTGGTGGGGTGTCGTTTTAAAACGAAGAATAAATATGAGATAACAATGAGTCATGCAAAAGGGACGGAGAGACTTATGGATGGATTTAAAATTAAAGACTCATGTGTAATGGCGAAGGATTTGTCACATGATGAACTGGTGGTGTCCTTTCTGAATTTACCGACATATATCTCGGATGAGGAGATAATAAATAAATTGGCTGGATGGGGAGTCACAGCAGTGTCTACAATCAAGAGGAGAATGTGGCCTGGAACGGAAATTGCAGACGGTACGCGTTTCTGTAAGGTACGATTTACAAGCAATGTCCAATCGTTGCCATATTCGACGAAGTTTGAGACTTTGGAGGGGGCTGAATATTTCAGGGTTATACATGACAGGCAGGTGAAAGTGTGTAGGCTTTGTATTCAGCCTGGTCATGTAGTACGTGATTGCCCTGAATTTAGGTGTTACAAATGTATGGAGCAGGGGCATTATGCACGGGAGTGTCATGAGAGAAGAAGGAGATGTGAGGAATGTGAATCATTTAACTGTATATGTGGTGAAAGGGTGGGTGAAGAGTTTGAGATAATGAATGAGAGAAGCTCAGTAGATGAGGAAGAGAGTGTGGAGGAAAGTGAGCTGGGAGAGGAGAATGATATGGAGGGGATCAGTGGGATACATGAAGGGGTGAGAAATCGTAGCAAGTCTGCAGAGATGGGGGTGACGGTGCTGGGATCAAGTATGGACAGTGCCGTAGAATGGTTAAATTCATCAGAGGGTGTGGTGGGAGAAGATGCGAGATGTGGAAGAGCTCAGATGGATTTACAGAAAGCTGAGTGTGGCAAGGACCCATGCACAGAGCCTATAATGGAGGAAGTACAACCTGACGGGACTATTCAGAATGTTAAGCCTATTGAAGATCCTCGTGGAGAGGGGGGCTCCTCTAGAGAGGTGGATACTGCAAGAGATGACTCTCGCAAACGTAAAGAGTCTGAAGAAGAGCTGATGGAGGAAGAGAGGGAGAACATACAATCTCTGCGGAGGGATAGTAAAAAGAACATGATAACCAGGAGGAAAAAGAAGATAAAAGATCAATCATGATGGACTTGATTCATCCTCTCTTTATAGTTATAATGTTGAGAGTTGTATCTATTAACACCAATGGACTTCGTAGCAAAGAAAAGCTAGAGCTGGTGTTGGAAGCCTTCTCTGCGGATATATTATGTCTTCAGGAGACCCATTGGACTGAGCTGTATATGGAAAATGTAGGCAGAGATGGAATGGACTAATGTACGTGAGTAATGGTACGGTGCGGGCATGTGGGGTAGCTATTTTGGTAAAACATGATGTTGTGTCTAATTTAAATTTGTTATGTGCTGACACTGTGGGTCGAATGGTGGGAGTGGGTTTCACTTATCAAGATGTGGAGTACTCGTTGTACAATGTCTATGCTCCTAATAATGAAATTGAGAGGAGGGTTATGTTTATGTCTATGGGAGGATTATGTGGGAAGAACTGTTTGCTTGTTGGGGATTTTAATGTATGGATGGATAGGCTAGATGCCTCAAGTAGCGCACATTTTAGCTCTGACTCATCTCGGGGAGCGCTATTAAGGCTAATGCGGGATGAGGATTGGGTGGATATATGGAGGGAGAGGAATCCAGATAAGCGGGTGTTCTCTCGAAGACAAGTGGTGAGGGGTGAGCTAAAGCAGTCACGTATAGATTTGTGTCTCGCTAATAGAGAGATTGAGCACTTGGTTGTGGGGGTAAAGTATTCACACACATTTTTTAGTGACCATGATGCTCTGCTTTTCAGGCTGGGTGCATCAGGGGAGGGGAGGGGGGGTGGTTTGTGGTGTCTTAATGCAAGTATGTTGAAGGATGAGGGGTTTAGGGCTGCAGTGAAAGAGTGTGTGAATGACGCCGTGTCAGATCCTCTATTTGAGTCTGATGTGAGTGTGTGGTGGGAAGGATTAAAAGGGGAGTTTAAGCGGCTGGCAATATCTAGTGCAAGACGGGCAAATGTGATAAGGAGGAGGGAGGAGGAGATTCTTAAATCTCGCCTGTTATTGGAGTTAGAAAAGGTAGAAAACTGCCCAGGCTATGATGTGACAGAGTACCTGAGGGTGAGGGAGGAGTTGAGGGTCGTAGAGAGGCACAGGTGTATGGGGGCAGTGGTGAGGAGTAGAGCACAGTATGTGGTGGAGGGGAGAGAAAATACTGCTTTTTTCCTGGGGTTAGAAAGGAGGAAGCAGGAAAAGAGTTTTCTAACTGAGCTGTTAAATGAGAGGGGTGAGAGGGTGACAGATCTGGAAGGAATTTTGAATACAGTGCATTCTTTTTATAAGGGATTATTTACGTCGGGTGGGGTAGATGAAGTGTGTATGAGAAGAGTACTAGAAGCAGTGGAGGCTAGGGTGTCGACTGAGGATGTAGAGATGTGTGATGCTGATTTCACATTGGCAGAGGTTAAAGCAGCCATATTGGGACTGAACTTGAATAAGAGCCCGGGTTCAGATGGTCTTACTGCAGAGTTTTACCGTGAGTTTAGTGACATACTGGCCCCACTAATGCTGCGTGTGTATGTGTGTATGGAGGAGAAGAGGGTAGTCCCTGAATCTTTAGCTATGGGTGTGTTGACTGTGTTATACAAAGGGAAGGGGAGCAGACTGAAATTAGAGAACTACAGACCAATAACTCTTTTGAACTCCGACAATAAGGTGCTTGCTAAGATAATGGCTAATAGGTTGAATAAGGTGATGGGAAGCATCATAGCACCTACTCAGGCCTATGGAGTTCCGGGGCGGGATGTAGTGGACACCCTCTGCACTATCCGGGATGTGGTGAAGCAGATGGGGGAGGTGGGTGGGGCGGTGCTCTGCCTAGATCTGAATAAAGCCTTTGATCGGGTGGAGCATCGGTTCCTGTTAGAGGCCTTGGCAAGATTTGGGTTCGGGCCTCGTCTTAAAGGATGGGTGAAGCTATTGTATGGGTCAGCATGCAGTGTCGTGAAATGTAATGGTGTGCTAACTGATCCTTTTCCCCTGGGCAGGTCTGTTAGGCAGGGTTGTCCATTGTCTGCACTGCTATACAGCATCTCAGTAGAGCCTTTAGCGGCGTTTGTAAAGCAGAATGGAGGAGTGAATGGAGTGGACCTCCCGGGGGGAGGCGTCAGTGTACTGCATCATTATGCTGACGACACCACCTGTACTTTGCGGGATGGAGAGAGTGTGAATTGTCTGATGAAGTGTTTTGATGTGTATGGAAGAGCTTCTGGGGCTAAGGTGAATGTTGAAAAGTCTCAAATGTTATGTACTGATGATACTGTTATGTCTACATGTAACATTCCCTTTAAGACTGTTAAGGGGCACGTGAAAATTTTGGGTGTGAATATTGGGGTAGATGAGCGGGAGGCGAGGGACTTAACTTGGACAGGGGTGATTAATAAAATAAAGACGACTCTGAATTACTGGAAACAAAGGAAATTAAAATTGAGGGGGAAAGTGGTTGTGGTGAATGCATTGTTAATGTCAAAATGTGTGTATACCTTAGGGGTTATGGACATGCCTGTATGGGTTCTGAAGGGAATTAATAATTTAGTGTCTGATTTCCTGTGGGGTGGGAAGGGGGTGAAGATTGCTCATGATGTAATGATAGCAGATTATGATAGGGGTGGTTTGAGATTAATAGATCTGGAGGTGAAGTTAAAAGCCATGAGGGTGAAGAGAGTTCAACGGTTTTTGTATGGGGAGGAGGGTCAGGGGTGGAAGGAGTTTTTCAGGCATTGGTTGCATAAGAGTGGAGGTTGTGGAGATTATGGGTTGTTAATGTGTTTCAAGCCCAGCATGTATGCAGAGGTGCCTGAGTTTTATCAGGAGGTGTTCAGGGCATGGGCGGAGTTCTTACCGCAGGTAAGTTATGAGTGTGACTCTATTGGGGTGATTTTGAATATACCAGTTTTTCTGAACCCAATGCTGAAATCAGAGGGAAATATGCTGGAGAGTAAGGTAATAATGAAGGCGGGTATGATAAGACTGAGGGACTTTAGGTATGAGGTGGTGCCAGGGTTCCTGCCTGAGCAGGCGATCGTAGATACTGTCTGGGGTGTAGATGAGGATGTCAGGAAAGGGATGGTGTTGAGAATGTATGATAGGATAAAGGAGTGTGTTCCAGGGGAGTGGGTGAGGCTGTTGGACAATCATCTGAGTAATGGAGTCTTAGAGACCTTGCCTGAGATGCAGGTGAAATGTGGGGAGAATATGCAAGCATTATCCTCTACCCAGGTGAGGGCCTTATACTGGGCGCTTATTACCAGGAAGGTCAGGGCGCCTGCATCGGAGAAAGTGTGGAGGCAAGTTTTTCCAGGGATGGAAGTTGAGAGGTTGTGGGAAAACATGGTAGTGAGGCTCAATAGTATTGAATGTACCCATTTTGATTTTATGTTGAGGCACAACCGTGTTTTTACCAAGGTGGTGTTACATCAGGTAGACAGGTCAGTGTCTCGTGTGTGTGATGTATGCACAGATAAAGATGAAAATCTGATGCACATGATGTTTGACTGTGTTGATGTAGCTGGGTTCTATGTGAGGTTGAGGGATATGTTAGAAAGGTACTGGGGAGAAGAGTTAATAGGCGGGGTTGATTGGAGGTGTTTGGTATTGTTTGGAGTGGGTCAGCATGTGAAGGGGGTGAATATTGTATTATTGAATTTTTGCTGTCACATGCAAGGTATGCAGTATATATAAGGAGGAACTTGGCAAGGTTTGAGGGAAAGAGGGTGACAGTGTGGAAGGTGTTTGAAGGTTTGGTAAGGAAGGATGTAGGATTGATGTATAGGTCAAAGCAGGAGGATTTTGAGAGGGTGTTTATGAAGGATTGTGGATTTATTGCTGTGGGGGAGGATGGTGGTTTGGTGTATGGGTTTTGATGTGTAACATTCTTGGAGATATCAGTACAAATTTGAAAGAATTGTTTTGAGAATGTCTTAGTTTCTATTTGATAAGAAGGTGCTTTAAAACTCTCTTCTTGTGCAATGTGGTTTAGCAAAGTATTGTATGCAATGGTAGTATAATTTGAGTTTTGGTATTTGAATTTCTCTATTTTTGATTTGATAGGGGGTGAATTGTTTGCCTGCCAATGTCAAGTATTGTGTTGATTAACATGGTTTGTGTATTATGTTGATTAAAATGATATGTGTATATTAAATTTGTATATATTGTAAATAAGAATTTTTGATAATAA
>NW_026277412.1:2500-29718 GCF_023373465.1 Oncorhynchus keta | reverse complement strand
CTTCTAGAATACATTACAGAATGGAAGAGGTCTTCTAGAATACATTACAGAATGGAAGAGGTGTTCTAGAATACATTATAGAACAGAAGAGGTGTTCTAGAATACATTATAGAACAGAAGAGGTGTTCTAGAATACATTATAGAACAGAAGAGGTGTTCTAGAATACATTATAGAACAGAAGAGGTGTTCTAGAATGCATTATAGAACAGAAGAGGTGTTCTAGAATTCATTACAGAACAGAAGAGGTGTTCTAGAATACATTATAGAACAGAAGAGGTGTTCTAGAATACATTATAGAACAGAAGAGGTGTTCTAGAATACATTATAGAACGGAAGAGTGTGTTCTAGAATGCATTATAGAACAGAAGAGGTGTTCTAGAATTCATTACAGAACAGAAGAGGTGTTCTAGGAATACATTATAGAACAGAAGAGGTGTTCTAGAATACATTATAGAACAGAAGAGGTGTTCTAGAATACATTATAGAACAGAAGAGGTATTCTAGAATACATTATAGAACAGAAGAGGTATTCTAGAATACATTATAGAACAGAAGAGGTATTCTAGAATACATTATAGAACAGAAGAGGTATTCTAGAATACATTATAGAACAGAAGAGGTATTCTAGAATACATTATAGAACAGAAGAGGTGTTCTAGAATACATTATAGAATGGAAGAGGTGTTCTAGAATACATTATAGAACAGAAGAGGTGTTCTAGTGTGGATATTGGGACATCTTTAGATCCAAACCCCACCCACCTTATAGGCCCTTCCCTGGCCTGGAGGATGGGGATTGGCTAGAATGGACTACTAGTTGTAAGTCGCTCTGGATAAGAGCGTCTGCTAAATGACTTAAATGTAAATGTTAAACGTTCTAGAATACATTACAGAATGGAAGAGGTGTTCTAGAATACATTATAGAACAGAAGAGGTATTCTAGAATACATTATAGAATGGAAGAGGTGTTCTAGAATACATTATAGAACAGAAGAGGTATTCTAGAATACATTATAGAATGGAAGAGGTGTTCTAGAATACATTATAGAACAGAAGAGGTATTCTAGAATACATTATAGAACAGAAGAGGTATTCTAGAATACATTATAGAATGGAAGAGGTGTTCTAGTGTGGATATTGGGACATCTTTAGATCCAAACCCCACCCACCCACCTTATAGGCCCTTCCCTGGCCTGGAGGATGGGGATTGGCTAGAATGGACTGCTCCCATCTGTCCCTCTCTCTCCTCCTGCTCACAGATTGGCTGGCCAGGGGAGTGGGTGGGCGGGGAGGGAGGAGGGTAGGAAGGAGGGGGATGGTGAGGTGGGGGGAGGGAGGGGAGAGGTGGTCTGGGGGAGGTGGGGAGGGGCGGGGGGAAGAGGTAGAGGTGAGGGAGGAGGGAGGTGGGGGAGAGATGAGAGGAGCGGGAGCGTGAGGAGGGGAGGTGTGTGTGCTGCGGGGGGTTCGGGAGGCGGGGGCAGTCACTGATCTGTTCCAGGAGAGAGGGCATGTCCCCTCGATCTTCTCCAGCACTGCCGCCATTTGCTTCTCGATCTGTTCGATCACGCTGTCCATCTGCCAATCAGCAGTACTACTACCATGACCTCTGACCCCAACACCTCCGTGCTCCAGTCCCCCATACATCCCTCCTCCACCCCCACTGCCGTACAGAGAGGAGCAGTAGGAACCCCCGTACCCCCCCAGCTCAACCTCCTGGCCGTATGCGGTGGTGTGTCGGCCTAGACGAGGGGAGCTTCCCAGGGCCCCTATGGTATAGCTGTAGCCCCCCTCGGACGGTTTGGGTTCCCCCCTGGACATGCTGAACTCTACACTGTGCCTGTCTGCCCTCTGGTCTCTACCAATGGGGCTTGAGTCACCTCTTGGCCCTATCCCAGGTCCTACTCCCGAACCTACCCCTATTCCAAATATCCCTGCCCCTGCCCCTGCTCCAAATGTCCCTACCCCTCCCATCTCCATCCCAGTTCCTACCCCCATGGACCCTACACCCACCCCAACCTCCAATCCAGCAGGCCTCTCAGCTACAGCCTCAGGGAGCTGGGTCTGACACCAGCTCCTATCATCCGTCTCCTGCTTCTTCTCCTCCACTGGAGCCTGCACTGTCGGCCTCCTGTCAGGGGGGGGCGCTGTGGTAGTAACAGGAGCTGTAGGAGTGGGAGAGGCAGCAACAGGAGCTGTAGGAGTGGGAGAGGCAGCAACAGGAGCTGTAGGAGTGGGAGAGGCAGCAACAGGAGCTGTAGGAGTGGTAGAGGCAGCAACAGGAGCTGTAGGAGTGGGAGAGGCAGCAACAGGAGCTGTAGGAGTGGTAGAGGCAGCAACAGGAGCTGTAGGAGTGGGAGAGGCAGCAACAGGAACTGTAGGAGTGGGAGAGGCAGCAACAGGAGCTGTAGGAGTGGTAGAGGCAGCAACAGGGACTGTAGGAGTGGTAGAGGCAGCAACAGGAACTGTAGGAGTGGTAGAGGCAGCAACAGGGACTGTAGGAGTGGTAGAGGCAGCAACAGGGACTGTAGGAGCAGCAGGGCCTAGTAGGCAGCAGCAGGGACTGTAGGAGCAGCAGGGCCTGTAGGCAGCAACAGGGACTGTAGGAGCAGCAGGGCCTGGGCCGGTGTTGTGGAGTTGGGCGGCCATCTTGCGCCGTTGGGTGGTTGGAGTCTCGGGAGCGACAGAGGGCGGATGCTTCTTTTCAGTGTTGTTAGGCAACGATGATACCGCTCTTTGGGTTCAGGGACGGAGGTTGGGGTGGGATCCTGGGGCTTGGTGATGTCAGGGGTTACGGTAGGAAGCGTTTTGGTCCCTGGGTTAGTTTTGGTTTTGCCCAATGCGGCAGCCATTTTGCCTGACGTCTTCTTCAAGGCTGGCTTCTCTGGCTCCCTCCCCTGGAGGTTTGGAACTGGCATTTGATTGGCTGGGGGGTTGAGAGCGCCTGTTCATTGGTGGCAGAAGGAGAGATCCCTACGGAAGGACTTAGAGGGATCCTCCCTCCTACACTCTCCTCTTCCCTCCCCCTCCTCCTCACCCCTAGTCCCCCGTTCATCTCCTCCTGCTCCGGGCTGGTTTCAAACCGTCACTTCTAGAGATATACTGCCTGGTGTCACCCCTCCTTCCCTTAGTCTCCCCACTCCTCCTCCCTGGACCTCTCCCTCCTCCTCCTCCCCCTGGACCTCTCTCCTCCTCCCCCTCCCCCTCCCCCTGACTCCTCCCTCCTCCCCCTGGACCTCTCCTCCTCCTCCTCCCCCCTGGACCTCTCCCTCCCCCTCCCCTGGACCTCCCTTCCTCCCCTCCCCTGGACCTCTCCTCCTCCTCCTCCCTCCCTGCCCCCTCCTGCCCCTGCCGCCTCGGCAGCAGCAGCTTCAGACGACGAAGACGCTGCATGAAGGTGGTGACTCTGATCGCTTTCTGTAAAGAAAAAGAGAGAGAGGGGGGGGACCGGGGATGGGGGGACCGGGGATGGGGGGGGTGACCGGGGGATGGGGAGGGAGGGTGTAATCAGACAATACATCAGTACTGTACCTTCATACATCTTTACAGCATGACTTATGGTATGTATAGTTTGGTCTTAGGGAGAATATATGGGAATATATAATGACAAATATTTAGCATTGAAGCCCTGAACTGGAAACAGGTTGACAGAGCCAGGCTGTGAAACAGGTTGACAGAGCCAGGCTGTGAAACAGGTTGACAGAGCCAGGCTGTGAAACAGGTTGACAGAGCCAGGCTGTGAAACAGGTTGACAGAGCCAGGCTGTGAAACAGGTTGTCACTTCTTGAGTTGGGATTGGGTTAGTGACTTCTATAACTAGACTTAACCACAGTATATATGGGTCAATGAACCAGGAACTATTTCAGAAGAATGAGACTTAACCACAGTATATATGGGTCAATGAACCAGGAACTATTTCAGAAGAATGAGACTTAACCACAGTATGTATGGGTCAATGAACCAGAAACTATTTCAGATGAATGAGACTTAACCACAGTATATATGGGTCAATGAACCAGGAACTATTTCAGAAGAATGAGACTTAACCACAGTATATATGGGTCAATGAACCAGGAACTACTTCAGAAGAATGAGACTTAACCACAGTATATATGGGTCAATGAACCAGGAACTATTTCAGAAGAATGAGACTGAACCACAGTATGTATGGGTCAATGAACCAGGAACTACTTCAGAGGAATGAGACTTAACCACAGTATGTATGGGTCAATGAACCAGGAACTACTTCAGAGGAATGAGACTTAACCACAGTATATATGGGTCAATGAACCAGGAACTACTTCAGAAGAATGAGACTTAACCACAGTATATATGGGTCAATGAACCAGGAACTATTTCAGAAGAATGAGACTTAACCACAGTATGTATGGGTCAATGAACCAGGAACTACTTCAGAAGAATGAGACTTAACCACAGTATGTATGGGTCAATGAACCAGGAACTACTTCAGAAGAATGAGACTTAACCACAGTATATATGGGTCAATGAACCAGAAACTACTTCAGAATAATGAGACTTAACCACAGTATGTATGGGTCAATGAACCAGGAACTATTTCAGAATAATGAGACTTAACCACAGTATGTATGGGTCAATGAACCAGGAACTACTTCAGAAGAATGAGACTTAACCACAGTATGTATGGGTCAATGAACCAGGAACTACTTCAGAAGAATGAGACTTAACCACAGTATATATGGGTCAATGAACCCAGAAACTATTTCAGAATAATGAGACTTAACCACAGTATGAAGAATATGGTATGTCAATGAACCAGGAACTACTTCAGAATAATGAGACTTAACCACAGTATGTATGGGTCAATGAACCAGAAACTATTTCAGAATAATGAGACTTAACCACAGTATGTATGGGTCAATGAACCAGGAACTACTTCAGAAGAATGAGACTTAACCACAGTATATATGGGTCAATGAACCAGGAACTACTTCAGAAGAATGAGACTTAACCACAGTATATATGGGTCAATGAACCAGGAACTATTGCAGAAGAATGAGACTTAACCACAGTATATATGGGTCAATGAACCAGGAACTACTTCAGAGGAATGAGACTGAAGTACAGTATGTTTAAATTTTTTTTATTTTTAAATTGAACCTTTATTTAACTAGTCAAGTTAGTTTTAAGAAGAAATTCATATTTACTGTGATGGCCTACACCAGCCAAACTCGGACGACGCTGGGCCAATTGTGCGCCGCCCTATATGATTCCCAATCACGGCGGTTTTGATACAGCCTGGATTCGAACCATGGTGTCTATAGTGACACCTCTAATAATTCTAATACTGAAATGCAGTGCCTTAGACCTCTGAGCCACTTCGGGAGCCAGCATATGTATGGGGTCAATGAACCAGGAACTACTTCAGAGGAATGAGATAGAGACAGGGCCCGGGCTGGATAGTCAATCACTGCATCTCAAAAAATCCACAGTGGCTTCCTTTCTTTTCCTTCATCTGTACTGATCTTAACAGAGCTGGACAGGGAAAGCAGACGTCCTTCATAACATTTGACCCTTTTGCTTTCACCTGACCCATGTATCCTAGGCCTAGATCAGTGCCGATGTAGGAAAGGAAGGAAGGAAAGGGAAGCAAGGAAATGAAGAACACTTGAGATGCACCCGAAGAAGAGGAGGAAATCGCAGATGGAACTCTTCTGGGATTGGCTGAGTGACAGTGGGCTGGATCGGAGTGGGAGGGGCTGAGGGAAGAGAGACTTTATCTCACCAATCAGACACGTTTCCTCTCTGTTTCTCTCTCACAGAAATACACTGATGGTGTTCATCTCCTTTGAGACTCCTAGTGGTGTCATCCCAAATGGAACCCTATTCCCTATATTGTGTTTATATGTTTGACCAGGGCCCTATGGACCAGGGGCGGGGGCGGGGGGTTGTCAATTTTTCAATAATGATGGCTGATGTCTAATATTAAATAAGTCTCAAGGTATTACTTGCCTGAGGTAGAGTACCTCATGATAAGCTGTAGACCACATTATCTACCAAGAGAGTTCTATATAGCAGTCTATTTACCACCACAAACCGATGCTGGTACTAAGACCCACTCAACCAGTTGTATAAGGCCATTAGCAAACAGGAAAATGCTCATCCAGAAGCAGCGCTCCTAGCTGCCGGGGACATTAATGCAACTTAAATCAGTTTTTTTCAGGTAACGATTGGAGGACAGAGGAGCCTCTTAAAGAAGAAGTTACAGGTCTGTGAGAGCCAGAAATCTTGCTTGTTTTGTAGGTGACCAAATACTTATTTTCCAACATAATTTGCAAATAAATTCATTAAAAATCCTACAATGTGAATTCAGTTTTTACCAAATTTCTACCAGCATGTCACATGTGCAACCAGAGAAAAAAAACTCAAGACCATCTATAGTCCACAAGCAGACACGTGTACAAAGCTCTCCCTCGCCCTCCATTTGGGCGAAATCTGACCATAATTTATCTCCTCCTGATTCCTGCTTACAAGCAAAACTGAAGCAGGAAGTACCAGTGACTGTCAATACGGAAGTGGTCAGGATGACGCAGATGCTACACTACAGGACTGTTTTGTTAGCAGACTGGAATATGTTCCGGTTCATCCAATGGCATTTGAGGAGTACCACCACCAGTCATCGTGTTAATCAATAAGTACATCAACAACATCATCCCCACATTGACCGCACGTACATTTCCCAACCAGAAGCCATGGGATTACAGGCAACATCCGCACCGAGCTAAAGGCTAGGAGTGGGACACTAATCCGGACACTTATAAGAAATCCCACTACGCCCTCAGAAGAACCATCAAAACAGGCAAAGCATCATACAGGACTAAGAATCCTACTCTGGACGCCTCAAGTCAGGCTTGAAAACTATTACAGACTAAAAAGGGAAACCCAGCTGTGAAATTCCCAGCTCCAGACCAGCTAAATGCCTTTATTGCTTGCTTCGAGGCAATCAACACTGAAGCATGCATGAGGAAACACTCAGCCGTTCTGGACAACTGTGTGATCACGCTTCGGTAGCCGATGTGAGCAAGACCTTTAAACAGGTCAACATTCACAAAGCCGCAGGGCCAGACGGACGACCAGGACGTGTACTCAAAGCATGCACGGACCAACTGGCAAGTGTCTTCACTGACCGGTTCAACCTCTCCCTGACCGAGTCTATAATACCTATATGTTTCAAGCAGACCACCATCCCTGTGCCCAAGAACGCGAAGGTAACCTGCCTAAATGATTACCGCCCCGTAGCACTCAAGTTGGTAGCCATGAAGTGCTTTGAAATGCTGGTCAATTCTCACATCAACAGCATCCTCCCAGACACCCTAGACCCACTCCAATTCACATACCGCCCCAACAGATCTACAGATGATGCAATCTCTATTTCACCCACACTGCCCTTTCACACCTGGACAGAAGGAACACCTATGTGAGAATGCTGTTTATTGACTACAGCTCAGCGTTCAACACCATAGTGCCCTCAAAGCTCTACACTAAGCTAATGACCCTGGGGACTAAACACCTCCCTCTGCAACTGGATCCTGGACTTCCTGACGGGCCGCCCCCAGGTGGTGAGGGTAGGTAACAACACATCTGCCATGCTGATCCTCAACACTGGGGCCCCTCAGGGGTGCGTGCTTAGTCCCTCCTGTACTCTCTGTTCACCCACAAATGTGTAGCCAAACACAACTCCAACACCATCATTAAGTTTGCTGAAGATAGAACAGTGGTAGGCCAGATCACCGACAACGATGAGACAGCCTATAGGGAGGAGGTCAGAGAACTGGCCGTGTGGTGCCAGAATTAAAACCTATGTGAGCAAGACAAAGGAGCTGATCGTGGACTACAGGAAAAGGATGGCCGAACTGGCCATTAACATCGACGGGGCTGTAGTGGAGCGGGTCGAGAGTTTCACGTTCCTTAGTGTCCACATCCCCAACAATCTATCATGGTCTTAACACACCAAGACAGTTGTGAAGAGGGCACGACAAAACCTTTTTCCCCCTCAGGAAACGGAAAAGATTTGTGATGGGTCCCCAGATCCTCAAAAATGTATACAGCTGCACCATCGAGAGCATCCTGACCGGTTACATCACCATGGCAACTGCTCGGCCTCCATCCATAAGACGCTACAGAGGGTAGTGCGCACGGCAAGCGGTACCGGAGCACCAAGTCTAGGTCCAAAAGGCTCTTTAACAGCTTCTACCCCCAAGCCATAAGACTGATGAACAATTAATCAAATGGCCACCCAGACTATTTACATTGACCCCCCTCCCCATTTGTTTTTACACTGCTGCTACTCACTGTTTATTATCTATGCATAGTCACAAACCCCACCTTGATGTACAAAATACCTCGACCCACCCTGCACCCCTGTATATAGCCTCCACATTGACTCGACAAACCTGTACCCTGCACATTGACTCTGTACCGTACCCCCTGTATATTGCCTCCACATTGACTCTGTACCGATACCCCTGTATATAGTCTCCACATTTCTGTACACTGTATAGCCTCCACATTGACTCTGTACACCTGTTGTATTGACAGCCCGTATTTCACTGTGAGGTCTACTACACCTGTTGTATTCAGCATTTCACTGTGAGGTCTACTACACCTGATGTATTCAGCATTTCACTGTAAGGTCTACTACACCTGATGTATTCAGCATTTCACTGTGAGGTCATTTCACTGTGAGGTCTACTACACCTGATGTATTCAGCATTTCACTGTAAGGTCTACTACACCTGATGTATTCAGCATTTCACTGTAAGGTCTACTACACCTGTTGTATCCAGCATTTCACTGTGAGGTCTACTACACCTGATGTATCCAGCATTTCACTGTAAGGTCTACTACACCTGATGTATTCAGCATTTCACTGTAAGGTCTACTACACCCGATGTATTCAGCATTTCACTGTGAGGTCTACTACACCTGATGTATTCAGCATTTCACTGTGAGGTCTACTACACCTGATGTATTCGGAGCGCGTGACTAATAAAGTTTGATTTGAATCAGGACGCTCTTATAGAACCTATTTCTTCAGGTCAAAAAATCTGAACAGTTATTAACTGGCCATGAGAAATGAGTGAACAAGAGAGAAAACTATTTCTGTTTGTGAGAGTCTTACTTTTCCCTTCTCTCTCCCTCTCTTCCTCTTTCCCTTTCGCTCTCTCTCTCTCTCCGTCTCTCTCTCCCTCCCTTTCTCTCTCTCTCTCCCTCCCCCTCCCTCTCTCTCTTTCTCTCTCCCGCTCTCTCTCTCTTCTGTCTGTCTCTCTCTGTCTCTCTCCCTCTCTCTCTGTCTCTGTCTGTCTGTCTGTCTGTCTGTCTCTCTCTGTCTCTCTGTCTCTGTCTCTGTCTCTGTCTCTGTCTGTCTGTCTGTCTGTCTGTCTGTCTGTCTGTCTGTCTGTCTGTCTGTCTGTCTGTCTCTCTCTCTGTCTGTCTGTCTCTCTGTCTGTCTCTCTGACTCATAGTCTGCACTGGGTCTGTCTGTCTGTCTGGGAACCACTGTCTGGGAGAGAAGAGGGTTGTCTGTCTGTTAATCACGCTGATACTGCATCACCATCTGTCATTAGTCTGTCTGTCTGAGGCTGTCTGTCTGTCTGTCTGTCTGTCTGTCTGTCTGTCTGTCTGTCTGTTGTAATGGAATAAATGGATCAAACACATGTTCATTCCATTACAGCCATTACCTGTTCCACCCACCAGTCTGTCTGTCTGTCAACAACTCTGTCTGTCTGTCTGTCTGTCTGTCTGTCTGTCTCTGTCTGTGGGAGAACTGTCTGTCTGTCTGTCTGTCTGTCTGTCTGTCTCAGAGTCTCTATTTATATCTTTCTCTCTCTCATCTCTCTCTCCCGCTCTCTCTGTCTCTCTCTCTCCCGCTCTCTCTGTCTCTCTCTCTCTCTCTCTTTCTGTCTGTCTCTGTCTCTGTCTCTCTCTCTCTCCCTCTCCAGACTCATAGTGAGCACAGTACCTTCAGCTCCTGGGAACCACATGCAGGGGAGAGAAGAGGGTTAGGGAGGTTAATCACGCTGATACTGCATCACCATCATCATTAGAAACAACCAGAGGAGGCTGGTGGGCTGAGATATCGGTGGGCGGGATCATTGTAATGGAATAAATGGATCAAACACATGTTCATTCCATTACAATGAGCAATTTCCTCCTGTACAGGTAGTTCCACCCACCAGCCTCCTCTGGAAGCAACAACTAAATCGTCGTCGTCATAATCATGATAATTGTCATCATCACCATTATCTCCACAATCATCATTTTAATCCATTATGGGAACGTATGTGGTTTATAGAACACAGGGTTTAACAACAGAGGACATATTTATATCATTTCACTGCTGTATCCTGTGACGAATAAATGTTGACATTTTTGGAGTAAAAATAAAACATGTACGAGTGGGAGGAGGATTCTCACCCTCCATTTGGCCTTTGCGAAGTTCTTCTCAAACTGGGCACACACTCCCTCCTTCAGGTTCTTCTCCGACGCCCCGTTACCAGCAATCCTGACAGACAGAAACATAAGCAAAATGAATGACAGAGATTCAATGGGCACAGAGGAGTTTGTTGTGTGTGTGTGTGTGTGTGTGTGTGTGTGTGTGTGTGTGTGTGTGTGTGTGTGTGTGTGTGTGTGTACCAGTGTGTGTGTGTGTATGTGTGTGTGTGTGTGCTCACCACTCGTGTAAGAGAGCATCTGCAGCTGTGATTCTCAGCATCTGGTCCACCTCCATCAGCCTACACACTAACTCCTTAGCTGAGAGGGGGCAGAGACCAGGAGAGAAGGGAGAGAGGAAGAGGGAGGGAGGGAGGAGAGGAGATGGGAAGAGGAGAGGGAGATAAAAGAGAGAGGGAGAGAGAGTCAGAGACGGAAAGGGAGAGAGAAGAGAAGAGAAATGGAGAGAGATGGAGAGACGAGAGGGTGAGAGAGAGAAGGGGGGGAGAGACAAGAGATGAAGAGAAATGCAGCGAGAAGAGAGGGGGAGTGAAAGAGAGAGAGAGAGAGAGAGAGAGAGAAGAGAGGTGGGACGAGAGAGAAGGGGGAAGAGAAGATAGGGAGAGAGAGAAGAGAGAGGGAGACAGAAGAGAGGGGGAGAGAGAAGAGAGGGGGAGAGAGAAGAGAAGATAGGGAGAGAGAGAAGAGAGAGGGAGACAGAAGAGAGGGGGAGAGAGAAGAGAAGGAGAGGGGGAGAGAGAAGAGAGAGGGAGACAGAAGAGAGGGGGAGAGAGAAAAGAGAGAGAGAGGAGAGAGAGAAGAGAGAGGGAGACAGAAGAGAAGGGGAGAGAGAAGAGAAGGAGAGGGGGAGAGAGAAGAGAGGGGGAGAGAGAAAAGAGAGAGAGAGAGAGAAGAGAGGGAGAGAGAAGAGAGAAGAGAGAGAGAAAGAAGAGAGAGGGGGAAAGAAGAGAGGGGTAGAGAAGAGAAAAGGAGAGAAGATAGGGAGAGAGAAGAGAGAGCAAGAGAGATGCAAAGACATTATGTTAATGTGTACCTGCAGTAGAGCATTACCCCGCTCTTGTGGCTGACTGTCTCTAGTGGCCATCTCTAGTGGCTGTCTCTAGTGGCTGTCTCTAGTGGCTGTCTCTAGTGGCATGCCGTCTCTAGTGGCCGGCTGTCTCTAGTGGCTGTCTCTAGTGGCTGTCTATAGTGGCATGCTGTCTCTAGTGGCTGTCTCTAGTGGCATGCTGTCTCCAGTGGCTGTCTCTAGTGGCATGCTGTCTCTAGTTGCATGCTGTCTCTAGTGGCTGTCTCTAGTGGCTGTCTGTAGTGGCAAACAGTCACTAGTGGCATGCTGTCTCTAGTGGCCGTCTCTAGTGGCCGGTTGTCTCTAGTGGCTGTCTCTAGGGGCTGGCAGTCTCTCGTGGCTGTCTCTAGTGGCATGCTGTCTCTAGTGGCTGTCTCTAGTGGCATGCTGTCTCTAATGGCCGGCTGTCTCTAGTGGCTGTCTCTAGTGGTATGCTGTCTCTAGTGGTATGCTGTCTCTAGTGGCCATCTCTAGTGGCATTCTGTCTCTAGTGGCCATTTCTAGTGGTATGCTGTCTCTAGTGGCTGTCTGTCTCTAGTGGCATGCTGTCTCTAGTGGCCATCTCTATTGGCTGTCTCTAGTGGCATGCTGTCTCTTGTGGTCGGCTGTCTCTAGTGGTATACTGTCTCTAGTCGCATGCTGTCTCTAGTGGCAGGCAGTCTCTAGTGGTATGCTGTCTCTAGTGGTATGCTGTCTCTAGTGGTATGCTGTCTCTAGTGACAGGCTGTCTCGAGTGATATGCTGTCTCTAGTGGCTGTCTCTAGTGGCTGGCTGTCTCTAGTGGCTGTCTCTAGTGGCATGCTGTCTCTAGTGGCGGCTGTCTCTAGTGGCTGTCTCTAGTGGCTGTCTCTAGTGGTATGCTGTCTCTAGTGGTATGCTGCCTCTAGTGGCCATCTCTAGTGGCATTCTGTCTCTAGTGGCCATCTCTAGTGTTATGCTGTCTCTAGTGGCCGTCTCTAGTGGTATGCTGTCTCTAGTGGCCGTCTCTAGTGGCTGTCTCTAGTGGCATGCTGTCTCTAGTGGCTGTCTCTAGTGGCCGTCTCTAGTGGTATGCTGTCTCTAGTGGCCATCTCTAGTGGTATGCTGTCTCTAGTGGCCATCTCTAGTGGCATTCTGTCTCTAGTGGCCATCTCTAGTGGCATGCTGTCTCTAGTGGCCGTCTCTAGTGGTATGCTGTCTCTAGTGGCCGTCTCTAGTGGTTGTCTCTAGTGGCTGTCTCTAGTGGCCGTCTCTAGTGGCATGCTGTCTCTAATGGCCGGCTGTCTCTAGTGGTATGCTGTCTCTAGTGGTATGCTGTCTCTAGTGGCCATCTCTAGTGGCATTCTGTCTCTAGTGGCCATTTCTAGTGGTATGCTGTCTCTAGTGGCTGTCTGTCTCTAGTGGCATGCTGTCTCTAGTGGCCATCTCTAGTGGCATGCTGTCTCTAGTGGCATGCTGTCTCTAGTGGTAGGCTGTCTCTAGTGGTATGCTGTCTCTAGTGGCATGCTGTCTCTAGTGGCAGGCAGTCTCTAGTGGTATGCTGTCTCTAGTGGTATGCTGTCTCTAGTGGTATGCTGTCTCTAGTGATATGCTGTCTCGAGTGATATGCTGTCTCTAGTGGTATGCTGTCTCTAGTGGCATGCTGTCTCTAGTGGCATGCTGTCTCTAGTGGCAGGCAGTCTCTAGTGGCAGGCAGTCTCTAGTGGTATGCTGTCTCTAGTGGAATGCTGTCTCTAGTGGCCGGCTGTCTCTAGTGGCCGTCTCTTGTGGCCGTCTCTAGTGGTATGCTGTCTCTAGTGGTATGCTGTCTCTAGTGGCATGCTGTCTCTAGTGGCATGCTGTCTCTAGTGGCAGGCAGTCTCTAGTGGTATGCTGTCTCTAGTGGCATGCTGTCTCTAGTGGCTGTCTGTCTCTAGTGGCAGGCAGTCTCTAGTGGTATGCAGTCTCTAGTGGCATGCTGTCTCTAGTGGCATGCTGTCTCTAGTGGCATGCTGTCTCTAGTGGCATGCTGTCTCTAGTGGCATGCTGTCTCTCGTGGCATACTGTCTCTAGTCGCCGTCTCTAGTGGCTGGCTCATGTGGCTTGCTGTCTCTAGGTACATACCACAGTCAGTCATAAGTACTTTGATGTTGTGTTGTCATTGTGTTGTCGTTGTGTTGTTGTGTTGTCGTTGTGTTGTCGTTGTGTTGTTGTGTTGTCGTTGTGTTGTCGTTGTGTTGTTGTTGTGTTGTTGTTGTGTTGTCGTTGTGTTGTTGTGTTGTCGTTGTGTGTTGTCATTGTGTTGTCGTTGTGTTGTTGTTGTGTTGTCGTTGTGTTGTCGTTGTGTTGTCGTTGTGTTGTCGTTGTGTCGTTGTGTTGTCGTTGTGTTGTCGTTGTGTTGTCGTTGTGTTGTCGTTGTGTCGTTGTGTTGTCGTTGTGTTGTTGTTGTGTTGTCGTTGTGTTGTCGTTGTGTTGTCGTTGTGTTGTTGTTGTGTTGTCGTTGTGTTGTCGTTGTGTTGTCGTTGTGTCGTTGTGTTGTCGTTGTGTTGTTGTTGTGTTGTTGTTGTGTTGTCGTTGTGTTGTCGTTGTGTCGTTGTGTTGTCGTTGTGTTGTGTTGTCGTTGTGTTGTCGTTGTGTTGTCGTTGTGTTGTCGTTGTCGTTGTGTTGTCGTTGTGTCGTTGTGTTGTCGTTGTCGTTGTGTTGTGTTGTCGTTGTGTTGTGTTGTCGTTGTGTTGTCGTTGTCGTTGTGTTGTGTTGTCGTTGTGTTGTCGTTGTGTTGTGTTGTCGTTGTGTTGTTGTTGTGTTGTCGTTGTGTTGTCGTTGTGTTGTTGTTGTGTTGTTGTTGTGTACCTGGAACAGAGATGTCGTCCCAGTAAGTAGCGTCAGTCAGTCGTTGTGTTGTCGTTGTGTTGTCGTTGTGTTGTCGTTGTGTTGTTGTGTTGTCGTTGTGTTGTGTTGTCGTTGTGTTGTCGTTGTGTTGTCGTTGTGTTGTTGTTGTGTTGTTGTGTTGTTGTTGTGTTGTTGTTGTTGTGTTGTCGTTGTGTTGTTGTCGTTGTGTTGTCGTTGTGTTGTTGTTGTGTTGTTGTTGTGTACCTGGAACGGAGATGTTGTCCCAGTAAGGAGCGTCAGTCAGTCGTTGTGTTGTCGTTGTGTTGTTGTTGTTGTTGTTGTTGTGTGTGTTGTCGTTGTGTTGTGTTGTCGTTGTGTTGTCGTTGTGTTGTCGTTGTGTTGTTGTTGTTGTTGTTGTTGTTGTGTTGTTGTTGTGTTGTTGTTGTTGTGTTGTCGTTGTGTTGTTGTCGTTGTGTTGTCGTTGTGTTGTTGTTGTTGTTGTTGTTGTCGTTGTGTACCTGGAACGGAGATGTCGTCCCAGTAAGGAGTGTCAAACTCAAACTCCCCGGCTACGATACGACAGAAGATGATCCGGTTGTGAAGGTCTGTGTTCTCTTCTTCTGTCTCGTCGTAGAACGGAGGATTCCCGACAGACTAAAATAAAAAGACTCTTTCACCCAGAGACTTACAGAGAGAAAGCTTGTAGTTTAATGTCCGCAGAACCAGATCTCAACCCCCTAGAGGTCATCGACGTTTGCCGATTTATTAATACAGCAATACATTTGATTGTATTCAAACCTGCTGCCCGGACAGATGTTATTGATGAGATATTTAGAAACTGTTGGCAAGGCATGAATTAACAGTATGTACACTAACAGTATGTACATGCTATAACCCCTCTATGAACACTAACAGTATGTACATGCTATAACCCCTCTATGAACACTAACAGTATGTACATGCTATAACCCCTCTATGAACACTAACAGTATGTACATGCTATAACCCTCTATGAACACTAACAGTATGTACATGCTATAACCCCTCTATGAACACTAACAGTATGTACATGCTATAACCCCTCTATGAACACTAACAGTATGTACATGCTATAACCCCTCTATGAACACTAACAGTATGTACATGCTATAACCCCTCTATGAACACTAACAGTATGTACATGCTATAACCCTCTATGAACACTAACAGTATGTACATGCTATAACCCCTCTATGAACACTAACAGTATGTACATGCTATAACCCCTCTATGAACACTAACAGTATGTACATGCTATAACCCCTCTATGAACACTAACAGTATGTACATGCTATAACCCCTCTATGAACACTAACAGTATGTACATGCTATAACCCTCTATGAACACTAACAGTATGTACATGCTATAACCCCTCTATGAACACTAACAGTATGTACATGCTATAACCCCTCTATGAACACTAACAGTATGTACATGCTATAACCCTCTATGAACACTAACAGTATGTACATGCCATAACCCCTCTATGAACACTAACAGTATGTACATGCTATAACCCCTCTATGAACACTAACAGTATGTACATGCTATAACCCTCTATGAACACTAACAGTATGTACATGCTACAACCCCTCTATGAACACTAACAGTATGTACAATCTATAAACCCTCTATGAAAACTAACAGTATGTACATGCTATAACCCCTCTATGAACACTAACAGTATGTACATGCTATAACCCCTCTATGAACACTAACAGTATGTACATGCTATAACCCCTCTATGAACACTCTCAGTATGTACATACTATAACTTTTACATTAACACTCACAGTGTGAAGACTACATGCTATAACTCCTCTATGAACACTCACAGTATGTACATGCTATAACCCCTCTATGAACACTCACAGTATGTACATGCTATAACCCCTCTATGAACACTCTCAGTATGTACATACTATAACTCCTAAATGAACACTCACAGTATGAAGACTACATGCCATAACTCCTCTATGAACACTCACAGTATGTACATGCTATAACCCCTCTATGAACACTAACAGTATGTACATGCTATAACCCCTCTATGAACACTCTCAGTATGTACATAGTATAACTCCTAAATGAACACTCACAGTATGAAGACTACATGCCATAACTCCTCTATGAACACTCACAGTATGTACATGCTATAACCCCTCTATGAACACTAACAGTATGTACATGCTATAACCCTCTATGAACACTCTCAGTATGCACATACTATAACTCCTCTATGAACACTCACAGTATGTACATGCTATAACTCCTCTATGAACACTCACAGTATGTACATACTATAACTTTTACATTAACACTCACAGTGTGAAGACTACATGCTATAACTCCTCTATGAACACTCACAGTATGTACATGCTTTAACCCCTCTATGAACACTAACAGTATGTACATGCTATAACCCCTCTATGAACACTAACAGTATGTACATGCTATAACCCCTCTATGAACACTCTCAGTATGTACATAGTATAACTCCTAAATGAACACTCACAGTATGAAGACTACATGCCATAACTCCTCTATGAACACTCACAGTATGTACGTGCTATAACCCCTCTATGAACACTCACAGTATGTACATGCTATAACCCCTCTATGAACACTCACAGTATGTACATGCTATAACCCCTCTATGAACACTCTCAGTATGCACATACTATAACTCCTAAATGAACACTCACAGTGTGAAGACTACATGCTATAACTCCTCTATGAACACTCACAGTATGTACATGCTATAACTCCTCTATGAACACTCACAGTATGTACATGCTATAACTCCTCTATGAACACTCACAGTGTGAAGACTACATGCTATAACTCCTCTATGAACACTCACAGTATGTACATGCTATAACCCCTCTATGAACACTCACAGTATGTACATGCTATAACCCCTCTATGAACACTCACAGTATGTACATGCTATAACCCCTCTATGAACACTCACAGTATGTACATGCTATAACTCCTCTATGAACACTCACAGTATGTACATGATGACCCCTACTGCCCAACAGTCCACTGGTCGACCGTACCGATGTCTGGCCACAACCTCAGGAGCTGAGAGAGAGAGAGAGACAGAGAGAGAGAGAGAGAGAGAGAGAGAGAGAGAGAGAGAGAGAGAGAGAGAGAGAGAGAGAGAGAGAGAGAGAGAGAGAGAGAGAGAGAGAGAGAGAGAGAGAAAGTTAAGGGGTGATCGAGAGGGCAGGGGGAACGGAGAGAGAGGGCAGGGGGAACGGAGAGAGAGGGCAGGGGGAACGGAGAGAGAGGGCAGGGGGAACGGAGAGAGAGGGCAGGGGGAACGGAGAGAGAGGGCAGGGGGAACGGAGAGAGAGGGCAGGGGGAACGGAGAGAGAGGGCAGGGGGAACGGAGAGAGAGGGAGGGGGAACGGAGAGAGAGGGCAGGGGGAACAGAGAGAGAGGGCAGGGGAACAGAGAGAGAGGGCAGGGGGAACAGAGAGAGAGGGCAGGGGAACCGAGAGAGAGGGCAGGGGGAACCGAGAGAGAGGGCAGGGGGAACCGAGAGAGAGGGCAGGGGAACCGAGAGAGAGGGCAGGGGGAACCGAGAGAGAGGGCAGGGGGAACCGAGAGAGAGGGCAGGGGAACGGAGAGAGAGGGCAGGGGGAACGGAGAGAGAGGGCAGGGGGAACGGAGAGAGAGGGCAGGGGGAACGGAGAGAGAGGGCAGGGGGAACGGAGAGAGGGCAGGGCAGGGGGAACAGAGAGAGAGGGCAGGGGGAACGGAGAGAGAGGGCAGGGGGAACGGAGAGAGAGGGCAGGGGGAACGGAGAGGTGACAACAAACTGGCTTCATTAATCATCAGATTAATCAGTCTGTATCTTCCTTCAGCATTCTCCTCTTTCAATCCCTTCATCTCTCATTCTCTCCCTCTTCTCATTACCTCGCTGTCCCCTCTCCTCTCTTTCTCCATCCCCTCGTCTCTCATTGCTCTGCCGTGCCTCACCCTCTCCTCTCTTTCTCCATCCCCTCGTCTCTCATTGCTCTGCCGTGCCTCACCCTCTCCTCTCTTTCTCCATCCCCTCGTCTCTCATTGCTCTGCCCTCACCCTCCCTCTCTTTCTCCATCCCCTCGTCTCTCATTGCTCTGCCGTGCCTCACCCTCTCCCTCCTTTCTCCATCCCCTCGTCTCTCATTGCTCTGCCGTGCCTCACCCTCTCCCTCTCTTTCTCCATCCCCTCGTCTCTCATTGCTCTGCCGTGCCTCACCCTCTCCTCTCTTTCTCCATCCCTCGTCTCTCATTGCTCTGCCGTGCCTCACCCTCTCCTCTCTTTCTCCATCCCCTCGTCTCTCATTGCTCTGCCGTGCCTCACCCTCTCCTCTCTTTCTCCATCCCCTCGTCTCTCATTGCTCTGCCGTGCCTCACCCTCTCCTCTCTTTCTCCATCCCCTCGTCTCTCATTGCTCTGCCGTGCCTCACCCTCTCCTCTCTTTCTCCATCCCCTCGTCTCTCATTGCTCTGCCGTGCCTCACCCTCTCCTCTCTTTCTCCATCCCCTCGTCTCTCATTGCTCTGCCGTGCCTCACCCTCTCCTCTCTTTCTCCATCCCCTCGTCTCTCATTGCTCTGCCGTGCCTCACCCTCTCCTCTCTTTCTCCATCCCCTCGTCTCTCATTGCTCTGCCGTGCCTCACCCTCTCCTCTCTTTCTCCATCCCCTCGTCTCTCATTGCTCTGCCGTGCCTCACCCTCTCCTCTCTTTCTCCATCCCCTCGTCTCTCATTGCTCTGCCGTGCCTCACCCTCTCCTCTCTTTCTCCATCCCCTCGTCTCTCATTGCTCTGCCGTGCCTCACCCTCTCCTCTCTTTCTCCATCCCCTCGTCTCTCATTGCTCTGCCGTGCCTCACCCTCTCCTCTCTTTCTCCATCCCCTCGTCTCTCATTGCTCTGCCGTGCCTCACCCTCTCCTCTGTCTTTCCTATCTTTTATTTCACCAATCCCTTAATGGAGTTCATGTATTTCTCTCTCTCCTTATTTATCTATCTCTGGTGTGAATGACTGAGCTGCCCTTTACTGTAAATAAAGGACTGGAGGAGGATATGGAGGAGGAAGAGAGGGATGAGGAGGAGAGGAGAGAGGGGTGGAGAGCAGAGAGGGGGAGAGCAGAGAGGGGTGGAGAGCAGAGAGGTGGAGAGCAGAGAGAGGGGAGAGCAGAGAGGTGGAGAGCAGAGAGGGGGGGAGAGCAGAGAGGGGGAGAGCAGAGAGGGATGAGGGGAGGAGAGGAGGAAGAGAGCAGAGAGAAGGGGAGAGCAGAGAGGGGAGAGCAGAGAGGTGGAGGCAGAGAGAGGGGAGAGCAGAGAGGGGTGGAGAGCAGAGAGGGGGAGAGCAGAGAGGGGTGGAGAGCAGAGAGGTGGAGAGCAGAGAGAGGGGGAGAGCAGAGAGGAGAGGGGGAGAGCAGAGAGGGGTGGAGAGCAGAGAGGGGGAGAGCAGAGAGGGGTGGAGAGCAGAGAGGGGAGAGCAGAGAGGGGGAGAGCAGAGAGGGGTGGAGAGCAGAGAGGGGGAGAGCAGAGAGAGGGGGAGAGCAGAGAGGGGTGGAGAGCAGAGAGGGGGAGAGCAGAGAGGGGGTGGAGAGCAGAGAGGGGGAGAGCAGAGAGGTGGAGAGCAGAGAGGGGGGAGAGCAGAGAGGTGGAGAGCAGAGAGGGGGAGAGCAGAGAGGGGGAGAGCAGAGAGAGGTGGAGAGCAGAGAGAGGGGAGAGCAGAGAGGGGGGAGAGCAGAGAGGGGTGGAGAGCAGAGAGGGGGAGAGCAGAGAGGGGGGAGAGCAGAGAGGGGAGGAGAGCAGAGAGGGGGAGAGCAGAGAGGTGGAGAGCAGAGAGGGGGAGAGCAGAGAGTGGAGAGCAGAGAGAGGGGAGAGCAGAGAGGGTGGAGAGCAGAGAGGGGGAGAGCAGAGAGGGGTGGAGAGCAGAGAGGGGGAGAGCAGAGAGAGGGGGAGAGCAGAGAGGGGGAGAGCAGAGAGGGGAGAGCAGAGAGGGGTGGAGAGCAGAGAGGGGGAGAGCAGAGAGGTGGAGAGCAGAGAGAGGGGGAGAGCAGAGAGGGGTGGAGAGCAGAGAGGGTGGAGAGCAGAGAGGTGGAGAGCAGAGAGGGGTGGAGAGCAGAGAGGTGGAGAGCAGAGAGGTGGAGAGCAGAGAGGGGTGGAGAGCAGAGAGGTGGAGAGCAGAGAGGTGGAGAGCGGAGAGGGGGAGAGCGGAGAGGGGGAGAGCGGAGAGGGGGAGAGAGGAGAGGGGGAGAGCGGAGAGGGGGAGAGAGGAGAGGGGGAGAGCAGAGAGGGGGAGAGAGGAGAGGGGGAGAGCGTAGAGGGGGAGAGAGGAGAGGTGGAGAGCAGAGAGGTGGAGAGCAGAGAGGGGGAGAGCAGAGAGAGGCGGAGAGAGGAGAGGGGGAGAGCAGAGAGGGGGAGAGCAGAGAGAGGTGGAGAGAGGAGAGGGGGAGAGCGGAGAGGGGGAGAGCAGAGAGGTGGAGAGCGGAGAGAGGTGGCGAGCAGAGAGGGGGAGAGGAGAGAGAGGCGGAGGGGGAGAGGAGAGGGGGAGAGCAGAGAGGGGGAGAGCAGAGAGAGGTGGAGAGAGGAGAGGGGGAGAGCGGAGAGGGGGAGAGCAGAGAGGGTGGCGAGCAGAGAGGGGGAGAGGAGAGAGGAGGAGAGCAGAGAGGGGGAGAGCAGAGAGCAGAGAGGGGGAGAGCAGAGAGGGGGAGAGCAGAGAGGGGGAGAGCAGAGAGGTGGAGAGCAGAGAGAGGGGGAGAGCAGAGAAGGGGAGAGCAGAGAGGGGGAGAGCAGAGAGGTGGAGAGCAGAGAGGTGGAGAGCAGAGTGGGGGAGAGCAGAGAGGGTGAGAGCAGATAGGGGGAGAGCAGAGAGGGTGAGAGCAGATAGGGGGAGAGCAGATAGCAGAGAGGTGGAGAGCAGAGAGGTGGAGAGCAGAGAGCAGAGAGGTGGAGAGCAGAGAGGGGAGAGCAGAGAGGGGGAGAGCAGAGAGGGGGAGAGCAGAGAGGGGGAGAGGTGGAGAGCAGAGAGAGTTGGAGAGCAGAGAGGGGGAGAGCAGAGAGGGGGAGAGCAGAGAGGGGGAGAGCAGAGAGCAGAGAAGGGGAGAGCAGAGAGGGGGAGAGGTGGAGAGCAGAGAGAGTTGGAGAGCAGAGAGAGTTGGAGAGCAGAGAGGGGGAGAGCAGAGAGGTGGAGAGCAGAGGTGGAGAGCAGAGAGGTGGAGAGCAGAGAGGTGGAGAGCAGAGAGGTGGAGAGCAGAGAGGTGGAGAGCAGAGAGGTGGAGAGCAGAGAGAGGGGGAGAGCAAAGAGGTGGAGAGCAGAGAGAGGTGGAGAGCAGAGAGAGGTGGAGAGCAGAGAGGGGGAGAGCAGAGAGGTGGAGAGCAGAGAGAGGTGGAGAGCAGAGAGGGGTGGAGAGCAGAGAGGTGGAGAGCAGAGAGAGGTGGAGAGCAGAGAGGTACTCTACCCAGGTACTCCGGTGTTCCACAGGGTTCTGTGATGGAACCGTTCTCAAACTTGGACAGGTAGAAATCTCGCAGAACCACTTTGTTGTGATTATTCTCTGTGTAGTACATCAGGTTCTCCAACTGTAGAACCACAAAACACACACACACTCACTCATAAACCTGAAGCACACTCATTCATAAACATGAAGCACACACACACACACTCAGAAACCTGGAAGCACACACACTCAGAAACCTGAAGCACACACACACACACACACACACACACACACACACACACACACACACACACACACACACACACACACACACACACACACACACACACACACACACACATTTACCTTGAGGTTCCTGTGTTCCACATGTTGAGTGAGTGTAGATAGGACACAGCCTCTAGAACCTGTTTGATCACGTTGGAGGCATCTCTCTCTGTGTAATTCCCTGGTCCAGAATCCAGTCAAACACATCACCGCCTGTAGCCCTGCAACACACGCACACGCACACACACACACACACACACACACACACACACACACACACACACACACACACACACACACACACACACACACACACCTGGTTATTAAAGTCAATAAGTCCAACGACTCGTCTATCTTACCCCTAGTCTCTCTCATCGTTACCCCTGGTCTCTCATCATTACCCCTGGTCTCTCTCATCGTTACCCCTGGTCCAACAGCTCCCTGGTCTCTCTCATCATTACCCCTGGTCTCTCTCATCGTTACCCCTGGTCTCTCTCATCATTACCCCTGGTCTCTCTCATCGTTACCCCTGGTCTCTCTCATCGTTACCCCTGGTCTCTCTCATCATTATCCCTGGTCTCTCTCATCATTATCCCTGGTCTCTCTCATCATTACCCCTGGTCTCTCTCATCGTTACCCCTGGTCCAACTGCTCCCTGGTCTCTCTCATCATTACCCCTGGTCTCTCTCATCGTTACCCTGGTCTCTCTCATCATTACCCCTGGTCTCTCTCATCGCTACCCCTGGTCTCTCTCATCGTTACCCCTGGTCTCTCTCATCGTTACCCCTGGTCTCTCTCATCATTATCCCTGGTCTCTCTCATCATTACCCCTGGTCTCTCTCATCGTTACCCCTGGTCCAACTGCTCCCTGGTCTCTCTCATCATTACCCCTGGTCTCTCTCATCATTACCCCCGGTCTCTCTCATCATTACCCCTGGTCTCTCTCATCATTACCCCTGGTCCAACGGCTCCCTGGTCTCTCTCATCATTACCCCTGGTCTCTCTCATCATTACCCCTGGTCCAACGGCTCCCTGGTCTCTCTCATCATTACCCCTGGTCTCTCTCATCATTACCCCCGGTCTCTCTCATCATTACCCCTGGTCTCTCTCATCATTACCCCTGGTCCAACGGCTCCCTGGTCTCTCTCATCATTACCCCTGGTCTCTCTCATCATTACCCCTGGTCCAACGGCTCCCTGGTCTCTCTCATCATTACCCCCGGTCTCTCTCATCATTACCCCTGGTCTCTCTCATCATTACCCCTGGTCCAACGACTCCCTGGTATCTCTCATCATTACCCCTGGTCTCTCTCATCATTACCCCTGGTCCAACGACTCCCTGGTCTCTCTCATCATTACCCCTGGTCTCTCTCATCATTACCCCTGGTCCAACGGCTCCCTGGTCTCTCTCATCATTACCCCTGGTCTCTCTCATCATTACCCCTGGTCTCTCTCATCATTACCCCTGGTCTCTCTCATCATTACCCCTGGTCCAACGACTCCCTGGTCTCTCTCTCATTACCCTGGTCCAACGACTCCCTGGTCTCTCTCTCATTACCCCTGGTCTCTCTCATCATTACCCCTGGTATCTAACATCATTACCCCTGGTCTCTCTCATCACTACCACTGGCCTCTCTCATCATTACCCCTGGTCTCTCTCTCATCCCTGGTCTCTCTCATCATCACCCCTGGTCTCTCTCATCATTACCCCTGGAACAACGGCTACATGGTCTCTCTCATCATTACCCCTGGAACAATGGCTCCCTGGTCTCTCTCATCATTACCCCTGGTCTCTCTCATCATTACCCCTGGTCTCTGTCATCATTACCCCTGGAACAACGGCTCCCTGGTCTCTCTCATCATTACCCCTGGTCTCTCTCTCATCATTACCCCTGGAACAATGGCTCCCGGGCCTCTCTCATCATTACCCCTGGAACAATGGCTCCCGGGCCTCTCTCATCATTACCCCTGGTCTCTATCTCATTACCCCTGGTCTCTCTCATCATCACCCCTGGTCCAATGGCTCCCTGGTCTCTCTGATCATTACCCCTGGTCTCTCTCATCATTACCCCTGGTCTCTCTCTCATCATTACCCCTGGTCTCTCTCATCATTACCCCTGGTCTCTCTCTCATCATTACCCCTGGTCTCTCTCTCATCATTACCCCTGGTCTCTCTCTCATCATTACCCCTGGTCTCTCTCTCATCATTACCCTGGTCTCTCTCATCATTACCCCTGGTCTCTCTCTCATCATTACCCCTGGTCTCTCTCATCATTACCCCTGGTCTCTCTCATCATTACCCCTGGTCTCTCTCATCATTATACCTGGTCTCTCTCATCATTACCCCTGGTCTCTCTCATCATTACCCCTGGTCTCTCTCATCATTACCCCTGGTCTCTCTCTCATCATTACCCCTGGTCTCTCTCATCATTACCCCTGGTCTCTCTCATCATTACCCTGGTCTCTCTCATCATTACCCCTGGTCTCTCTCTCATCATTACCCCTGGTCTCTCTCTCATCATTACCCTTGGTCTCTCTCTCATCATTACCCCTGGTCTCTCTCATCATTACCCCTGGTCTCTCTCATCATTACCCCTGGACTCTCTCGCATCATTACCCTAGAACAACGGCTCCCTGGTCTCTCTCATCATTATCCCTGGAACAATGGCTCCCTGGTCTCTCTCATTATTACCCTGGTCTCTCTCATCATTACCCCTGGTCTCTGTCATCATTACCCTGGAACAACGGCTCCCTGGTCTCTCTCATCATTACCCCTGGTCTATCTCTCATCATTACCCCTGAACAATGGCTCCCGGCCTCTCTCATCATTGCCCCTGGAACAATCTCCCGGCCTCTCTCATCATTACCCCTGGTCTCTATCATCATTACCCTGGTCTCTCTCATCATCACCCCTGGTCCAATGGCTCTCTGGTCTCTCTGATCATTACCCTGGTCTCTCTCATCATTACCCCTGGTCTCTCTCTCATCATTACCCCTGGTCTCTCTCATCATTACCCCCTGGTCTCTCTCTCATAATTTTCCCTGGTCTCTCTCATCATTACCCCTGGTCTCTCTCTCATCATTACCCCTGGTCTCTCTCATCATTACCCCTGGTCTCTCTCTCATCATTACCCCTGGTCTCTCTCTCATCATTACCCTGGTCTCTCTCATCATTACCCCTGGTCTCTCTCATCATTACCCCTGGTCTCTCTCATCATTACCCCTGGTCTCTCTCATCATTACCCCTGGTCTCTCTCATCATTACCCCTGGTCTCTCTCATCATTACCCCTGGTCTCTCTCTCATCATTACCCCTGGTCTCTCTCATCATTACCCCTGGTCTCTCATCATTACCCCTGGTCTCTCTCTCATCATTACCCCTGGTCTCTCTCATCATTACCCCTGGTCTCTCTCATCATTACCCCTGGTCTCTCTCATCATTACCCCTGGTCTATCTCTCATCATTACCCCTGGTCTCTCTCTCATCATTACCCCTGGTCTCTCTCTCATCATTACCCCTGGTCTCTCTCTCATCATTACCCTTGGTCTCTCTCTCATCATTACCCCTGGTCTCTCTCATCATTACCCCTGGACTCTCTCTCATCATTACCCCTGGTCTCTCTCTCATCATTACCCCTGGTCTCTCTCTCATCATTACCCCTGGTCTCTCTCTCATCATTACCCCTGGTCTCTCTCTCATCATTACCCCTGGAACAATGGTTCCCGGGCCTCTCTCATCATTACCCCTGGAACAACGGCTCCCTGGTCTCTCTCATCATTACCCCTGGAACAATGGCTCCCTCGTCTCTCTCATCATTACCCCTGGTCTCTCTCTCATCATTACCCATGGAACAATGGCTCCCGGGCCTCTTTCATCATTACCCCTGGTCTCTATCTCATTACCCCTGGTCTCTCTCATCATCACCCCTGGTCCAATGGCTCCCTGGTCTCTCTGATCATTACCCCTGGTCTCTCTCATCATTACCCCTGGTCTCTCTCTCATCATTACCCCTGGTCTCTCTCTCATCATTACCCCTGGTCTCTCTCATCATTACCCCTGGTCTCTCTCTCATCATTACCCCTGGTCTCTCTCATCATTACCCCTGGTCTCTCTCATCATTACCCCTGGTCTCTCTCATCATTACCCCTGGTCTCTCTCTCATCATTACCCCTGGTCTCTCTCTCATCATTACCCCTGGTCTCTCTCATCATTACCCCTGGTCTCTCTCATCATTACCCCTGGTCTCTCTCTCATCATTACCCCTGGTCTCTCTCATCATTACCCCTGGTCTCTCTCATCATTACCCCTGGTCTCTCTCATCATTACCCCTGGTCTCTCTCATCATTACCCCTGGTCTCTCTCATCATTACCCCTGGTCTCTCTCTCATCATTACCCCTGGTCTCTCTCTCATCATTACCCCTGGTCTCTCTCATCATTAGCCCTGGTCTCTCTCATCATTACCCCTCGTCTCTCTCATCATTACCCCTGGTCTCTCTCATCATTACCCCTGGTCTCTCTCATCATTACCCCTGGTCTCTCTCTCATCATTACCCCTGGTCTCTCTCTCATCATTACCCCTGGTCTCTCTCATCATTACCCCTGGTCTCACTCATCATTACCCTTGGTCTCTCTCATCATTACCCCTGGTCTCTCTCTCATCATTACCCCTGGTCTCTCTCATCATTACCCCTGGTCTCGCTCATCATTACCCCTGGTCTCTCTCATCATTATACCTGGTCTCTCTCATCATTACCCCTGGTCTCTCTCTCATCATTGCCCCTGGTCTCTCTCATCATTACCCCTAGTCTCTCATCATTACATCTCTCTCATCATTATACCTGGTCTCTCTCATCATTACCCCTGGTCTCTCATCATTACCCCTGGTCTCTCTCATCATTACCCCTGGTCTCTCTCTCATCATTACCCCTGGTCTCTCTCATCATTACCCTGGTCTCTCTCCCATCATTACCTGGTCTCTCTCATCATTACCCCTGGTCTCTCTCATCATTACCCCTGACTCTCTCATCATTACCCCAGGTCTCTCTCTCATCATTCCCCCTGGTCTCTCTCATCATTACCCCTGGTCTCTCTCATCATTACCCCTGG
>NW_026277411.1:0-761 GCF_023373465.1 Oncorhynchus keta | reverse complement strand
AATAATTCCCTCATTTAAAGTAGTCACCTCCTAAGGTGTTTGATGGTAGGACAGAGGCTGACTGCTCTGCCCCCTTAAGGACAGTGGAACTGTGGACCTTCTCAGGACTAAAGGCCTAAAATAAAAATGTAAAGTGTGGGTAAAAGGTGGGAGTACCCAGGTTATATGCCTCTATCTGGGCATCAGAGGTCACAAACGTTTAGGCCTCAAGACCTTATTTGACCTAACCGGTTGACATGCCTTTTTCTGGGAATGAGAGGACACAGAGAGGCATAAAAGGCTTTACTCTCTCTCATGGGATGAAGGGACAGACAGGCATAAATGCCAAACACCCCTAAGCAGTTGATATGCCTCCATCTGGGCAGCAGAGGTCACAAACAGGCCTCAAGGACTCATTTGACCTTACAGGTCAAAAGGACTTTTTCTGGGAATGAGAGGACACAGAGAGGCATAAAAGGCTTTACTCTCTCTCATGGGATGAAGGGACAGACAGGCCTAAATGCCAAACACCCCTACCCAGTTTATATGCCTCCATCTGGGCAGCAGAGGTCACAAACAGGCCTCAAGGTCTCATTTGACCTTACAGGTTGACATGCCTTTTTCTGGGAATGAGAGGACACAGAGAGGCATAAAAGGCTTTACTCTCTCTCATGGGATGAAGGGACAGACAGGCATAAATGCCAAACACCCCTAAGCAGTTGATATGCCTCCATCTGGGCAGCAGAGGTCACAAACAGGCCTCAAGGTCTCATTTGACCTTA
>NW_026277410.1:0-1055 GCF_023373465.1 Oncorhynchus keta | reverse complement strand
AAAGGTAAGTCTGAATACCAAATACTGAGAAGTGCGAAGGAAAAGCATGAATTCCGAAATTGGGACCGAGCCCTTAGTGAATAGGCTTACTGTCCAATTTGTTCAAATTTGTTTCCGCCCGGTTTCGAACCGGGGACCTTTCGCGTGTGAGGCGAACGTGATAACCACTACACTACGGAAACCTAATGAGTGGAATACTAAGGGTGTGGCTGACTTTGGCGGGGTGGGACATTTATCGTTCTCAGAACCTATTGAAAATCTGAAATTACTTAGTCCATTAATTAAGCAATAAGGCTTGAGAAGCCGGGAATTATGAGGTATTTTTAAAATATTTGTTTTATTAATAAAAACGATATGTTATCGCTTTGTCATTATGGGGCATTGTGTGTAGATAGATTTTATTTTATTTCGTCCATTTTAGTATAAGTCTGTAATGTAACAAAATGTGGAAAAAAGTAAGGGGTCTGAAAACTTTCCGAATGCACTGTACCTATGCAGGCTAGCTTCTATTCCTTTGCTAGCCAGCCAACTAAATCTATCACACAATCACATCAAGCAGCTGAAATGACAGAAAACGATCAACATTTTTGTTTGTTTTACCTTGGATTATATTGCCATTTCTTTGGATATATCCATTACAATGACCCTGATAAATGCATTTGCCTGGCTCAGAGAAGCTGTCAGTCTGTTCACATTCATACAGATCGCACGGTGGAGGTCCCCAAAAAACGGCAACATTGATCCACAGGTCGGAGAGGTAGACAGCAAGGTTTAGATAAACCACAACTGTTTCAAACCAAATGCTAGCCTCTGGGCATTGGGAAATATTGAATATGACCTTTCGCATGTGAGGCGAACGTGATAACCACTACACTACTGAAACTACAATACAAAAAGAGGAAGTCGTGGAAAATATTAGGAATGCCCACAAGACTACCTCACATAATATCCCAAATTGAGTACCACAGAAAGAGCCATAATACCCATTAAAAACTAGCGGTCAAACAGGAAAATGGTTCCAATCATTTTTCCACCCTTCATGTTCCCCACAGGGG
>NW_026277409.1:0-24196 GCF_023373465.1 Oncorhynchus keta | reverse complement strand
ACATTTCCATCACTTGTTGTGTTGATTTCATCATTAAAATATGGTTGTAAATCTACTGCATTTACCGGTCATTCTGATATGCTCGCTATGGGAACACAGGATGGCCGGGCAGTGATAGTTGTACATTTCCATCACTCGTTGTGTTGATTTCATCATGTCCATTAGGTGATGTTTTACTGTAGAATCATGTTGCAAGTGCGCGCGCATTTGCAATATGTTTTGTGTGCATTTACCATATGAAATTTGACATATCAAAATGCAAAATTGACTGGTCCTGATGAACACAGGATGGCTGAGCAGTGATAGTTGTACATTTCATCACCTGTTGTGTTGATTTCATCATGTCCATTTGTTTATGTTTTCTTTCACTTTTGCAAAGTCACTGTGCATTTGCAATATGGTTCAATGGGCAGGTACCATCACGAATTTGTCATGCTATAAAAATCCTGCAGGAATGTGAAATTGACTGGCCCGATGAACTCGGGATAGCTGGGCAGTGATTCTGGTTCATCTCCATGGCTCGTTAGGGTTGATTTCAGAATGTCACTTTTGGTGATGGTCCCTCTCCGTTTAAACATATTGCTAATGTACAAAAGTCAACTAGCAAGTCAGTGTCCATCAGTCAATTAGATGTCATTTTGACACCAAACTGATACCAATTGACACCAAACCCACTTTTTCCAACTCATTTAGAAGCCAACTATCATATATGTCAGAGCAGGCCCATAATTCACAGCGCCTTTAGTTTAAAAACATAATAAAAACGTAAAACACATAGTTACGTTCAGCTGCGGGTCCAGGTCAGACATTATGTGAAGGCCTATGTGAGGCGACCCCGAATCCCGAGTTTCGGCTCGATAGGTCCTTCGGTGCCCGAGTAAAACCCTAATGGTGCTGAAAATCCACTTTTTCCATGCCTTGCTATGGGGTCCTTGAATGAGCTATCGGACCGAAAACGTTTGAGGTCCGTCTCTATGGGCCGAGCCGGTTCCAATGCACCTAGTCTTGTGTCTCTGAGACTTTTCTAAATGTCGCCATTTTCGTAATGGTCAAAATGAATTGAAATCATTGCAAATGTACGAGGCTATTTCTCGGTCCGAGAACCTTCTAGAGCCACCTAACTCACCACGCACTATCGACCCGAGGTCTAGAACAGGTTTCTAAAGTTTCGGAACTCTAGGTCTGACGGTTCTTTTTAGCTCGAACAAGCTAACTATTGAGGCACTGTCTGTCTCTACAACCCCAATACGCCCCTCCTTTCCAAGTTGTGTGTCTGTGTGATTTAGTTTTCCTTTGAAATTTTATGGGAAAAATGACTGATTTACAGTTCATGGGGGTTGCCTAATCACACATATGAAGTTTTGAAAAGATCTGACTTTTTTAACCCCTTGAAACAGCCCCTGAGACACCAATTAAGGCACTTCCGGTTGGCACAGGAAGCTATAAGTCAACACATATCCTCACTGGGCTATGCTTTTACAGAATCCTGTGTTTTAAGTCCTTACGTTAAGAATTGACTGATTTACACAGGGTTGAATGCACTATGTCTATCAAACTGCAGGCAGGTAATGGAAAAACACTTTTAGGGTGATTTTAACCACTTCCGGTTGGTCCAGGAAGCCTAGAATCAACACAGGTAGACCTCATACTGGCCTGATGGACTGTTACCAAAGACAGGTTCATACGGCATTCATAACCCATATAGACTTCAGGTTGAATTTAGGGGTGCAGGCAATGTATTCCTATGGGGAGAGAAATCAATGCAAACTATTTGAAGTAAACACCTTCTTTTAACTATTAAGGGTTAATGCCACACGGTCAACGTTAGGCTTGCACGGATCGGAAGGACCTTAGGAACGTACCTGAGGTCGAATTGTGCTTCTCACCCTAACGGTTCTCTCACTGTCACCCAAAAGCAAATGACATTGAGGGCCAGGCTTCCTTTTGCGCCTTCTTTTTTTCAAGGTCGCTGCACTCAGAGCGAGCTACGGTCAAGCGGGCGTCTCGTTGAACTCTGCACAGCCTGGAGACTATGGTGATGCCATTTTTGTGTTGATTTCAGAATGCCATTTTGGTGATGGTCCCTCTCCCGTTTAAACATATTGCTAATGTACAAAAGTCAACTAGCAAGTCAGTGTCCACCAGTCAATTAGATGTCATTCTGACACCAAACTGATACCAATTGACACCAAACCCACTTTTTCCAACTCATTTAAACTGCCAACTATCACATATGTCAGAGCAGGCCCATCATTCACAGCGCCATTAGTTTAAAACATAATAAAAACGTAAAACACATAGTTACGTTCTAGCTGCGGGTCCAGGTCAGACATTTGTGAAGGCCTATGTGGGCGACCCCGAATCCCGAGTTTTTCGATAGGTCCTTCGGTGCCCGAGTAAAACCCTAATTGGTGCTGAAAATCCACTTTTTTCCATGCCTTGCTATGGGGTCCTTGAATGAGCTATCGGACCGAACGTTGGGGTCCGTCTCTATGGGCCGAGCCGGTTCCAATGCACCTAGTCTTGTGTCTCTGAGACTTTCTAAATGTCGCCATTTTCGTAATGGTCAAAATGAATTGAAATCATTGCAAATGTAAAAGAGGCTATTTCTCGGTCCGAGAACCTTCTAGAGCCACCTAACTCACCACGCACTATCGGCCCGAGGTCTAGAACAGGTTTCTAAAGTTTCGGAACTCTAGGTCTGACGGTTCTTTTAGCTCGAACAAAGCTAACTATTGGAGGCACTGTCTGTCTCTACAACCCCCAATACGTCCCTCCTTCCAAGTTGTGTGTCTGTGTGATTTAGTTTTCCTTTGAAATTTTATGGGAAAAATGACTGATTTACAGTTCATGGGGGTTGCCTAATCACACATATGAAGTTTTGGACAGATCTGACTTTTTTAACCCCTCGAAACAGCCCCTGAGACACCAATTAAGGCACTTCCGGTTGTCACAGGAAGCTATAAGTCAACACATATCCTCACTGGGCTATGCTTTTACAGAATCCTGAGTTTTAAGTCCTTACGTTAAGAATTGACTGATTTACACAGGGTTGAATGCACTATGTCTATCAAACTGCAGGCAGGTAATGGAAAACACTTTTAGGGTGATTTTAACCACTTCCGGTTGGTCCAGGAAGCTTAGAATGAACACAGGTAGACCTCATACTGGCCTGATGGACTGTTACCAAAGACAGGTTCATACGGCATTCATAACCCATATAGACTTCAGGTTGAATTTAGGGGTAAAGGCAATGTATTCCTATGGGGAGAGAAATCAATGCAAACTTTTTGAAGTAAACACCATCTTTTAACTATTAAGGGTTAATGCCACACTGTCAACGTTAGGCTTGCACGGATCGGAAGGACCTTAGGAACATACCTGAGGTCGAATTGTGCTTCTCACCCTAACGGTTCTCTCACTGTCACCCAAAAGCAAATGACGTTGTGGGGCAGGCTTCATTTTGGGCCTACTTTTCTAATGGTCGCTGCGCTCAGACCGAGCGAGCTACGGTCAAGCGGGATATCTCGTTGAACTCGGCACGGCCTAGACATTATGTTTATGCCATTGCCTGCTCTCTGTGTCTTTAAGAACCACACTTTTTCACTCCATCCTTGCTGTGTGTGCGTGTGAGAGCTTTTCTTTGACATCTGCTGGGAGAAATGACTGATTTACAGTTCACGAGGGTTACCTAGTCACACATATGAAGTTTTGAAAAGATCTGACCTTTTTAACCCATGGAAACTGCCACTGTGACACCATTAAAGGCACTTCCGGTTGGCACAGGAAGCTATAAATAAACTCATATCATGATTGGGGTATGCCTTTACAGAATCCCGAGTTTTAAGTCTTTACGTTAAGAACTGAGTTATTTACGGAGGGTTTAGTGAGTGTGTGTTATTTCAGAAAATCATAGAAAATCACAGAAATCTCGCAGAGCTCCGCAGCACACTTTAAAAAGATTCGTAAGAACAACCTGCAACTGGATCTGTAACCGTTGAAAAAAAACACCTATCCGTGAACATCACCAAGGTGTCGTTGTACGATTTCTCTTAAATGACGATAGATAAATGGCTGGTTCTTTTTTTATTGACACCGGAGGCTCCTTGACTTTGACGTGAAGTGGAAAAATAATTTCTCTATTTTCATTTTGGACCTTTAATCCCAGATAAATGGCCATAACTCAAAAACCGTTGAGGCCTAGACGCCATCTTGTTCGGGGCCAACTGCCCATTATGCCGCCCCTACGCTCACCGAGTTTCGGCTTCTAAATATTTTCAGTTTTCGAGATAAGGCCCCGTCGTGAATCGTGATGTTTTGTAGCAATAGCCATATGATTGCTTATGCCCTCTTGTGGGAATTTCCGGGACATGGGAAAAATGACATAAATCTTATTATTTTTGTAAAACGGAAACCGAATGTCCGACAACGTTCATTTGATGACTTCCTGGTAGGTCCGGCCCTGCCGCTGCCCGACGCCGCCGTCCAAACGATTTCGCGAATTTTACAAACGATTTCGGACGTCTAGTAAGGGACCGTACATTTGCAATATGGACTTTCTCACTAACCATACAGGTACTGCCGAATTCTTCCCTTAAGGTATGTAAATATAGTGTAAATATAGTTTTTCTTCGTTTTTTTTTTCTGTATATATTTCTAGATATTTTAATCTCACTTTCAAACTAGAGCTGAATATACTCTCCTGCAACCCGCATCACCCAATGTGGTACGGATCTGCTTTTTCTATACTTTACTTTAGAACCGTCAGAAGCTAGCCAGCTAACTAGCTACTACTCAGTTAGCCATTGCTAGCCATTGCTAGCGGTCTTCAAAGCTAACTAGGACACCAGCGCGACATCAACCCAGAGCATATCAGACTGCTCTTTCTCTACCACATCTCCGGAGGATTCCTACCGCAAGCTCTGAACCTTTACACCGGATCATCGCAACTAGCTAGCTGCAATCCGAGTGGCTACTCCTGGCTAACGTCTCTGTCCCAAAACAAGCTACAGTTAGCCTTGAGCTAAGCCCATCTCCCGACTAGCCGAAGAGGCCCAACAATACCTCTTTTGCCAATTGGCCTGGACCCTTTACTGCCGACACGGAGCCCCGCCGATCCATCACGACTGGTCCGCCGACATAATCGTCCGAGGTGGTTTCAACAGGCTTTTTCGTTGCGACATCGCCAAAGATCCATCTGCTGGCCAAGGCCCGCGAGCTTTCTGAAACGCTGTGTCTCCAGCTCACCTAGCGTACTAGAGCACCTGTAGCATACTCCTGGGCTACAATTACCCGGGCCCACGACCGGTCTGTCGATGTCACCGCAAGAAGAGGAATAAACAGACTCACCCCATCGCGACGTCCCCAAAGGTTAGCTCTCTAGCCCTCGCTATCTCCCTGCTTGCTAATTCGGCCTGCTAACGGTTAGCTTGTCTAGCCCGGGCCTACGAACTGTTAGCTTGTTAGCACAGGCCTGCTAACCATCTGGCTCACTGCGTTCTAAACACTCTGAACCCATTTACTTTCTATCTCTCTTTGATTTTTATTTTGTTTATACCTTCCGGAAACCTGCCTCACCCACTGTGATACGGAATCGCTATCACCTTTAATTTTTATTTTATTTTTATGACACACTCAAGAACCTCCAGACGCTAACCAGCTAACTAGCTACAAGCTATTTAGTCATTGTTAGTTTTTTTTTTTTTTTTTTTTTTTAACCTGGATAACACTCGCCAGCCCAGCTTCCCTGCCCATCCACCGCTGCCCCTGGACACTGATCTCTTGGCTACATAGCTGACGACGCTGGACTGTCCATTAATCACGGTACTCCATTCTGCTTGTTTGTTTTATCTGTCGACCCAGTTGCCTAGTCAACGCCATTTTACCTGCTGTTTGTTGTGCTAGCTGATTAGCCTCGCCTACTGTTTTTAGCTAGCTTTCCCAATTCAACACCTGTGATTACTGTATGCCTCGCTGTATGTCTCTCCCAAATGTCAATATGCCTTGTATACTGTTGTTCAGGTTAGTTATCATTGTTTTAGTTCACAATGGAGCCCCTAGATCCACTCTGCATACCCCTGTTACCTCCTTTGTCCCACCCCCACACATGCGGTGACCTCACCCATTACAACCAGCATGTCCAGAGATACAACCTCTCTCATCATCACCCAGTGCCTGGGCTTACCTCCGCTGTACCCGCACCCCACCATACCCCTGTCTGCGCATTATGCCCTGAATATATTCTACCATGCCCAGAAACCTGCTCCTCTTATCCTCTGCCCCCAACGCTCTAGGCGACCAGTTTTGATAGCCTTTAGCCGCACCCTCATACTACTCCTTCTCTGTTCCGCGGGTGATGTGGAGGTAAACCCAGGCCCTGCATGTCCCCAGGTACCCTCATTTGTTGACTTCTGTGATCGAAAAAGTCTTGGTTTTATGCATGTCAACATCAGAAGCCTCCTCCCTAAGTTTGTTTTACTCACTGCTTTAGCACACTCTGCTAACCCTGATGTCCTTGCCGTGTCTGAATCCTGGCTCAGGAAGGCCACCAAAATTCAGAGATTTCCATACCCAACTATAACATCTTCCGTCAAGATAGAACTGCCAAAGGGGGCGGAGTCGCAGTCTACTGCAGAGATAGCCTGCAAAGTAATGTCATACTTTCCAGGTCCATACCCAAACAGTTTGAACTACTAATTTTGAAAATTACTCTCTCCAGAAACAAGTCTCTCACTGTTGCCGCCTGCTACCGACCCCCCCGTCAGCTCCCAGCTGTGCCCTG
The DNA here is from genome assembly GCF_023373465.1 of Oncorhynchus keta. Classification (NCBI taxonomy): domain Eukaryota; kingdom Metazoa; phylum Chordata; class Actinopteri; order Salmoniformes; family Salmonidae; genus Oncorhynchus; species Oncorhynchus keta. The sequence continues at coordinate 17,415 of NW_026277409.1, read as the reverse complement.
GACACCATTTGTGAATTGATCGCCCCCATCTAGCTTCAGAGTTTGTCCTGTTAGGTGACCTAAACTGGGATATGCTTAACACCCCGGCAGTCCTACAATCTAAGCTAGATGCCCTCAATCTCACGCAAATCATCAAGGAACCCACCAGGTACAACCCTAACTCTGTAAACAAGGGCACCCTCATAGACGCCATCCTGACCAACTGGCCCTCCAAATATACCTCCGCTGTCTTCAACCAGGATCTCAGCGATCACTGCCTCATCGCCTGTATCCGCCACGGAGCCGCAGTCAAACGACCACCCTCATCACTGTCAAACGCTCCCTAAAACACTTCTGTGAGCAGGCCTTTCTAATCGACCTGGCCCGTGTATCCTGGAAGGACATTGACCTCATCCCGTCAGTTGAGGATGCCTGGTCATTCTTTAAAAGTAACTTCCTCACCATTTTGGATAAGCATGCTCCGTTCAAAAAATGCAGAACCAAGAACAGATACAGCCCTTGGTTCACTCCAGACCTGACTGCCCTCGACCAGCACAAAAACATCCTGTGGCGGACTGCAATAGCATCGAATAGCCCCGTGATATGCAACTGTTCAGGGAAGTCAGGAACCAATACACGCAGTCAGTCAGGAAAGCTAAGGCCAGCTTCTTCAGGCAAAAGTTTGCATCCTGTAGCTCCAACTCCAAAAGTTCTGGGACACTGTGAAGTCCATGGAGAACAAGAGCACCTCCTCCCAGCTGCCCACTGCACTGAGGCTAGGAAACACGGTCTCCACCGATAAATCCATGATTATCGAAAACTTCAATAAGCACTTCTCAACGGCTGGCCATGCCTTCCGCCTGGCTACTCCAACCTCGGCCAACAGCTCCGCCCCGTAGTTCCTCACCCAAGCCTCTCCAGGTTCTCCTTTACCCAAATCCAGATAGCAGATGTTCTGAAAGAGCTGCAAAACCTGGACCCGCACAAATCAGCTGGGCTTGACAATCTGGACCCGCTATTTCTGAAACTATCTGCCGCCATTGTCGCAACCCCTATTACCAGCCTGTTCAACCTCTCTTTCATATCGTCTGAGATCCCCAAGGATTGAAAGCTGCCGCAGTCATCCCCTCTTCAAAGGAGGAGACACCCTGGACCCAAACTGCTATAGACCTATATCCATCCTGCCCTGCCTATCTAAGGTCTTCGAAAGCCAAGTCAACAAACAGGTCACTGACCATCTCGAATCCCACCGTACCTTCTCCGCTGTGCAATCTGGTTTCCGAGCCGGTCACGGGTGCACCTCAGCCACACTCAAGGTACTAAATGATATCATAACCGCCATCGATAAAAGACAGTACTGTGCAGCCGTCTTCATCGACCTCGCCAAGGCTTTCGACTCTGTCAATCACCAAATTCTTATCGGCAGACTCAACAGCCTCGGTTTTTCGGATGACTGCCTTGCCTGGTTCACCAATTACTTTGCAGACAGAGTTCAGTGTGTCAAATCAGAGGGCATGCTGTCCGGTCCTCTGGCAGTCTCTATGGGGGTGCCACAGGGTTCAATTCTCGGGCCGACTCTTTTCTCTGTATATATCAATGATGTTGCTCTTGCTGCGGGCGATTCCCTGATCCACCTCTACGCAGACGACACCATTCTATATACTTTCGGCCCGTCATTGGACACTGTGCTATCAAACCTCCAAACGAGCTTCAATGCCATACAGCACTCCTTCCGTGGCCTCCAACTGCTCTTAAACGCGAGTAAAACCAAATGCATGCTTTTCAACCGATCGCTGCCTGCACCCGCATGCCCGACTAGCATCACCACCCTGGATGGTTCCAACCTTGAATATGTGGACATCTATAAGTACCTAGGTGTCTGGCTAGACTGCAAACTCTCCTTCCAGACTCACATCAAACATCTCCAATCAAAAATCAAATCCAGAGTCGGCTTTCTATTCCGCAACAAAGCCTCCTTCACTCACGCTGCCAAGCTTACCCTAGTAAAACTGACTATCCTACCGATCCTCGACTTCGGCGATGTCATCTACAAAATGGCTTCCAACACTCTACTCAGCAAACTGGATGCAGTCTATCACAGTGCCATCCGTTTTGTCACTAAAGCACCTTATACCACCCACCACTGCGACTTGTATGCTCTAGTCGGCTGGCCCTCACTACATATTCGTCGCCAGACCCACTGGCTCCAGGTCATTTACAAGTCCATGCTAGGTAAAGCTCCGCCTTATCTCAGTTCACTGGTCACGATGGCAACACCCATCCGTAGCACGCGCTCCAGCAGGTGTATCTCACTGATCATCCCTAAAGCCAACACCTCATTTGGCCGCCTTCGTTCCAGTACTCTGCTGCCTGTGACTGGAACGAATTGCAAAAATCGCTGAAGTTGAGACTTTTATCTCCCTCACCAACTTCAAACATCAGCTATCCGAGCAGCTAACCGATCGCTGCAGCTGTACATAGTCTATAGGTAAATAGCTCACCCTTTTTCACCTACCTCATTCCCATACTGTTTTTATACTGTTTTTATTTATTTACTTTTCTGCTCTTTGCACACCAATATCTCTACCTGTACATGCCCATCTGATCATTTATCACTCCAGTGTTAATCTGCAAAATTGTATTATTCGCCTACCTCCTCATGCCTTTTGCACACATTGTATATAGACTGCCCATTTTTTCTACTGTGTTATTGACTTGCTAATTGTTTACTCCATGTGTAACTCTGTGTTGTCTGTTCACACTGCTATGCTTTATCTTGGCCAGGTCGCAGTTGCAAATGAGAACTTGTTCTCAACTAGCCTACCTGGTTAAATAAAGGTGAAATAAAAAAATAAAAAATGGACCTCAGACCACACATAGCAGGAATATATTCAGAGCGCCCAAGCTAGCCACATATGCAGAATACGTTACGTGACAAAAAGGTAAGTCTGAATACCAAATACTGAGAAGTGCGAAGGAAAAGCATGAATTCCGAAATTGGGACCGAGCCCTATGAATAGGCTTACTGTCCAATTTGTTAAAAATTGTTTCCGCCCGTCTCGAACCGGGACCTTTCGTGTTTGGCGAACGTGATAACCACTACACTACGGAAACCTAATGAGTGGAATACTAAGGGTGTGGCTGACTTTGGCGGGGTGGAACATTTATCGTTCTCAGAACCTATTAAAGATCTGAAATTACTTAGTCCATTAATTAAGCAATAAGGCTTGAGAAGCCGGAAATTATGAGGTATTTTTAAAATATTTTTTTTATTAATAAAAACGATATGTTATCGCTTTGTCATTATGGGGCATTGTGTGTAGATAGATTTTATTTTATTTCGTCCATTTTAGTATAAGTCTGTAATGTAACAAAATGTGGAAAAAAGTAAGGGGTCTGAAAACTTTCCGAATGCACTGTACCTATGCAGGCTAGCTTCTATTCCTTTGCTAGCCAGCCAACTAAATCTATCACACAATCACATCAAGCAGCTGAAATGACAGAAAACGATCTACATTTTTGTTTGTTTTACCTTGGATTATATTGCCATTTCTTTGGATATATCCATTACAATGACCCTGATAAATGCATTTGCCTGGCTCAGAGAAGCTGTCAGTCTGTTCACATTCATACAGATCGCACGGTGGAGGTCCCCAAAAAAACGGCAACATTGATCCACAGGTCGGAGAGGTAGACAGCAAGGTTTAGATAAACCACAACTGTTTCAAACCAAATGCTAGCCTCTGGGCATTGGGAAATATTGAATATGACCTTTCGCGTGTGAGGCGAACGTGATAACCACTACACTACTGAAACTACAATACAAAAAGAGGAAGTCGTGGAAAATATTAGGAATGCCCACAAGTTTACCTCACATAATATCCCAAAGTGAGTACCACAGAAAGAGCCATAATACCCATTAAAACTAGCAGTCAAACAGGAAAATGGTTCCAATCATTTTTCCACCCTTCATGTTCCCACGGGGATTTTAAAAACACTTAATATAAGGGCTGTGTTTCTTGTCGGCTTACCCTGGAGTGGTAAACTATTTGAATCATTATGGACCTCAGACCACACGTAGCAGGAATATATTCAGAGGGCCCAAGCTAGCCACATGCAGAGTGCGTTACATGCGACAAAAAAGGTAAGTCTGAATACCAAATACTGAGAAGTGCGAAGGAAAAGCATGAATTCCGAAATTGGGACCGAGCCCTAAGTGAATAGGCTTACTGTCCAATTTATTAAAATTGTTTCCACCCGGTCTCGAACAGGGACCTTCACGTGTTAGGCGAACGTGATAACCACTATACTACGGAAACCTGATGAGTGGAATACTAAGGGTGTGGCTGACTTTGGCTGGGTGGGGCATTTATCGCTCTCAGAACCAATTGAAAATCAGAAATTACTTACTCCATTAATTACAATAAGGCTTGAGAAGCCGGGAATTATGAGGTATTTTTAAAATATTTGTTTGATTAATAAAACTATATGTTATTGCTTTGTCATTATGGGGTATTGTGTAGATAGATTTTATTTTATTTCATCCATTTTAGTATAAGGCTGTAACGTAACAAAATGTGGAAAAAGTAAGGGGCCTGAAAACTTTCCGAATGCACTGTACCTATGCAGGCTAGCTTATTTTCCTTTGCTAGCCAGCCAACTAAATCTATCACACAATCACATCAAGCAGCTGAAATGACAGAAAACGATCTACATTTTTGTTTGTTTTACCTTGATTATATTGCCATTTCTTTGATATATCCATTACAATGACCCTGATAAATGAATTTGCCTGGCTCAGAGAAGCTGTCAGTCTGTTCACATTCATACAGATCGCACGGTGGAGGTCCCCAAAAACGGCAACATTGATCCACAGGCCGGAGAGGTAGACAGCAAGGTTTAGATAAACCACAACTGTTTCAAACCAAATGCTGGCCTCTGGGCATTGGGAAATATTGAATATGACCTTTCGCATGTGAGGCGAACGTGATAACCACTACACTTCTGAAACTACAATAAAAAAGAGGAAGTCGTGGAAAATATTAGAATGCCCACAAGTTTACCTCACATAATATCCCAAAGTGAGTACCACAGAAAGAGCCATAATACCCATTAAAAACTAGCGGTCAAACAGGAAAATGGTTCCAATCATTTTTCCACCCTTCATGTTCTCAACAGGGATTTTAAAAACACTTAAAATAAGGGCTGTGTTTCTTGTCGGCTTACCCTGGAGTGGTAAAATATTTGAATCATTATGGACCTCAGACCACACGTAGCAGGAATATATTCAGAGCGCTCAAGCTAGCCATACATGCAGAGTGCGCGTGACAAAAAAGGTAAGTCTGAATACCAAATACTGAGAAGTGCGAAGGAAAAGCATGAATTCCGAAATTGAGACCGAGCCCTAGTGAATAGGCTTACTGTCCAATTTGTTAAAAAGTGTTTCCACCCGGTCTCGAACCGGGGACCTTTCACGTGTTAGGCTTAACGTGATAACCACTACACTACGGAAACCTGATGAGTGGAATACTAAGGGTGTGGCTGACTTTGGCTGGGTGGGACATTTATCGCCTCTCAGAACCTATTGAAAATCAGAAATTACTTTGTCCATTAATTAAGCAATAAGGCTTGAGAAGCCGGGAATTATGAGGTGTTTTTAAAATATTTGTTTTATTAATAAAAACTATATGTTATTGCTTTGTCATTATGGGGTATTGTGTAGATAGATTTTATTTCATTTCATCCATTTTAGTATAAGTCTGTAACGTAACAAAATCTGGAAAAAAGTAAGGGGCCCGAAAACTTTCCCAATGCACTGTACCTATGCAGGCTAGCTTTTTCCTTTGCACAGCCAGAAGAGGACGGGACACCCCAAATATGCTCTCTCGAATTCTCTCTCTTTTCTCTCTCTCGGAGGACCTGAGCCCTAGGACCGTGCCCCAGGACTACCTGACATGATGACTCCTTGCTGTCCCCGGTCCACTTGACTGTGCTGCTGCTCCAGTTTCAACTGTTCTGCCTTGTTATTATTCGACCATGCTGGTCATTTATGAACATTTGAACATCTTGGCCATGTTCTGTTATAATCTCCACCCGGCACAGCCAGAAGAGGACTGGCCACCCCACATAGCCTGGTTCCTCTCGAGGTTTCTTCCTAGGTTTTGACCTTTCTAGGGAGTTTTTCCTAGCCACCGTGCTTCTACACCTGCATTGCTTGCTGTTTGGGGTTTTAGGCTGGGTTTCTGTACAGCACTTTGAGATATCAGCTGATGTACGAAGGGCTATATAAATAAATTTGATTTGATTTGATTTGATGCTAGCCAGCCAACTAAATCTATCACACAATCACATCAAGCAGCTGAAATGACAGAAAACGATCTACATTTTTGTTTGTTTTACCTTGGATTATATTGCCATTTCTTTGGATATATCCATTACAATGACCCTGATAAATGCATTTGCCTGGCTCAGAGAAGCTGTCAGTCTGTTCACATTCATACAGATCGCACGGTGGAGGTCCCCAAAAAACGGCAACATTGATCCACAGGTCGGAGAGGTAGACAGCAAGGTTTAGATAAACCACAACTGTTTCAAACCAAATGCTAGCCTCTGGGCATTGGGAAATATTGAATATGACCTTTCGCGTGTGAGGCGAACGTGATAACCACTACACTACTGAAACTACAATACAAAAAGAGGAAGTCGTGGAAAATATTAGGAATGCCTCAAGTTTACCTCACATAATATCCCAAAGTGAGTACCACAGAAAGAGCCATAATACCCATTAAAAACTAGCGGTCAAACAGGAAAATGGTTCCAATCATTTTTCCACCTTCATGTTCCCCACAGGGATTTTAAAAACACTTAAAATAAGGGCTGTGTTTCTTGTCGGCTTACCCTGGAGTGGTAAACTATTTGAATCATTATGGACCTCAGACCACACGAAGCAGGAATATATTCAGAGCGCCCAAGCTAGCCACACATGCAGAGTGCGTTATGCGACAAAAAGGTAAGTCTGAATACCAAATACTGAGAAGTGCGAAGGAAAAGCATGAATTCTGAAATTGGGACCGAGCCCTAAGTGAATAGGCTTACTGTCCAATTTGTTAAAAATAGCTTCCGCCCGGTCTCGAACCGGGACCTTTCACGTGTTAGGCAACGTGATAACCACTACACTACGGAAACCTGATGAGTGGAATACTATGGGTGTGGCTGACTTTGGCTGGGTGGGGCATTTATCGCTCTCAGAACCAATTGAAAATCAGAAATTACTTTGTCCATTAATTAAGCAATAAGGCTTGAGAAGCCGGGAATTATGAGGTATTTTTAAAATATTTGTTTGATTAATAAAACTATATGTTATTGCTTTGTCATTATGGGGTATTGTGTGTAGATAGATTTTATTTTATTTCATCCATTTTAGTATAAGTCTGTAACGTAACAAAATGTGGAAAAAGTAAGGGGCCTGAAAACTTTCCGAATGCACTGTACCTATGCAGGCTAGCTTCTTTTCCTTTTGCTAGCCAGCCAACTAAATCTATCACACAATCACATCAAGCAGCTGAAATGACAGAAAACGATCTACATTTTTGTTTGTTTTACCTTGATTATATTGCCATTTCTTTGGATATATCCATTACAATGACCCTGATAAATGAATTTGCCTGGCTCAGAGAAGCTGTCAGTCTGTTCACATTCATACAGATCGCACGGTGGAGGTCCCCAAAAACGGCAACATTGATCCACAGGCCGGAGAGGTAGACAGCAAGGTTTAGATAAACCACAACTGTTTCAAACCAAATGCTAGCCTCTGGGCATTGGGAAATATTGAATATGACCTTCGCGTGTGAGGCGAACGTGATAACCACTACACTACTGAAACTACAATACAAAAAGAGGAAGTCGTGGAAAATATTAGGAATGCCCACAAGTTTACCTCACATAATATCCCAAAGTGAGTACCACAGAAAGAGCCATAATACCCATTAAAAACTAGCGGTCAAACAGGAAAATGGTTCCAATCATTTTTCCACCCTTCATGTTCCCCACAGGGGATTTTAAAAACACTTAAAATAAGGGCTGTGTTTCTTGTCGGCTTACCCTGGAGTGGTAAACTATTTGAATCATTATGGACCTCAGACCACACGTAGCAGGAATATATTCAGAGCGCCCAAGCTAGCCACACATGCAGAGTGCGTTACGCGACAAAAAAGGTAAGTCTGACTACCAAATACTGAGAAGTGCGAAGGAAAAGCATGAATTCCGAAATTGGGACCGAGCCCTAAGTGAATAGGCTTACTGTCCAATTTATTAAAAATTGTTTCTGCCCGGTCTCGAACCGGGGACCTTTCACCTGTTAGGCAAACGTGATAACCACTACACTACGGAAACCTGATCAGTGAAATACTAAGGGTGTGGCTGACTTTGGCTGGGTGGGGCATTTATCGCTCTCAGAACCAATTGAAAATCAGAAATTACTTCGTCCATTAATTAAGCAATAAGGCTTGAGAAGCCGGGAATTATGAGGTATTTTTTAAATATTTGTTTGATTAATAAAAACTATATGTTATTGCTTTGTCATTATGGGGTATTGTGTGTAGATAGATTTTATTTTATTTCATCCATTTTAGTATAAGTCTGTAACGTAACAAAATGTGGAAAAAAAGTAAGGGGCCTGAAAACTTTCCGAATGCACTGTACCTATGCAGGCTAGCTTCTTTTCCTTTGCTAGCCAGACAACTAAATCTATCACACAATCACATCAAGCAGCTGAAATGACAGAAAGCGATCTACATTTTTGTTTGTTTTACCTTGGATTATATTGCCATTTCTTTGGATATATCCATTACAATGACCCTGATAAATGAATTTGCCTGGCTCAGAGAAGCTGTCAGTCTGTTCACATTCATACAGATCGCACGGTGGAGGTCCCAAAAAAAAAACGGCAACATTGATCCACAGGCCGGAGAGGTAGACAGCAAGGTTTAGATAAACCACAACTGTTTCAAACCAAATGCTAGCCTCTGGGCATTGGGAAATATTGAATATGACCTTTCGCGTGTGAGGCGAACGTGATAACCACTACACTACTGAAACTACAATAAAAAAAGAGGAAGTCGTGGAAAATATTAGCAATGCCCACAAGTTTACCTCACATAATATCCCAAAGTGAGTACCACAGAAAGAGCCATAATACCCATTAAAAACTAGCCGTCAAACAGGAAAATGGTTCCAATCATTTTTCCACCCTTCATGTTCCCCACAGGGGATTTTAAAAACACTTAAAATAAGGGCTGTGTTTCTTGTCGGCTTACCCTGGAGTGGTAAACTATTTGAATCATTATGGACCTCAGACCACACGTAGCAGGAATATATTCAGAGCGCCCAAGCTAGCCACACATGCAGAGTGCGTTATGCGACAAAAAAGGTAAGTCTGAATACCAAATACTGAGAAGTGCGAAGGAAAAGCATGAATTCCAAAATTGGGACCGAGCCCTAAGTGAATAGGCTTACTGTCCAATTTGTTAAAAATTGTTTCCGCCCGGTATCGAACCGGGGAACTTTCGCGTGTTAGGCAACGTGATAACCACTACACTACGGAAACCTGATGAGTGGAATACTATGGGTGTGGCTGACTTTGGCTGGGTGGGGCATTTATCGCTCTCAGAACCAATTGAAAATCAGAAATTACTTTGTCCATTAATTAAGCAATAAGGCTTGAGAAGCCGGGAATTATGAGGTATTTTTAAAATATTTGTTTGATTAATAAAAACTATATTTTATTGCTTTGTCATTATGGGGTACTGTGTGTAGATAGATTTTATTTTATTTCATCCATTTTAGTATAAGTCTATAACGTAACAAAATGTGGAAAAAAGTAAGGGGCCTGAAAACTTTCCGAATGCACTGTACATATGCAGGCTAGCTTCTTTTCCTTTGCTAGCCAGCCAACTAAATCTATCACACAATCACATCAAGCAGCTGAAATGACAGAAAACGATCTACATTTTTGTTTGTTTTACCTTGGATTATATTGCCATTTCTTTGGATATATCCATTACAATGACCCTGATAAATGAATTTGCCTGGCTCAGAGAAGCTGTCAGTCTGTTCACATTCATACAGATCGCACGGTGGAGGTCCCCCAAAAAACGGCAACATTGATCCACAGGCCGGAGAGGTAGACAGCAAGGTTTAGATAAACCACAACTGTTTCAAACCAAATGCTAGCCTCTGGGCATTGGGAAATATTGAATATGACCTTTCGCGTGTGAGGCGAACGTGATAACCACTACACTACTGAAACTACAATAAAAAAAGAGGAAGTCGTGGAAAATATTAGCAATGCCCACAAGTTTAACTCACATAATATCCCAAAGTGAGTACCACAGAAAGAGCCATAATACCCATTAAAAACTAGCGATCAAACAGGAAAATGGTTCCAATCATTTTTCCACCCTTCATGTTCCCCACAGGGGATTTTAAAAACACTTAAAATAAGGGCTGTGTTTCTTGTCGGCTTACCCTGGAGTGGTAAACTATTTGAATCATTATGGACCTCAGACCACACGAAGCAGGAATATATTCAGAGCGCCCAAGCTAGCCACACATGCAGAGTGCGTTATGCGACAAAAAAGGTAAGTCTGAATACCAAATACTTAGAAGTGCGAAGGAAAAGCATGAATTCCGAAATTGGGACCAAGCCCTAAGTGAATAGGCTTACTGTCCAATTTGTTAAAAATTGTTTCCGCCCGGTCTCGAACCGGGGACCTTTCGCGTGTTAGGCAAACGTGATAACCACTACACTACTGAAACCTGATGAGCAGAATACTAAGGGTGTGGCTGACTTTGGCTGGGTGGGGCATTTATCGCTCTCAGGACCGATTGAATATCAGAAATTACTTAGTCCATTAATTAAGCAATAAGGCTTGAGAAGCTGGAATTATGAGATATTTTTAAAATATTTGTTTGATTAATAAAAACTATATGTTATTGCTTTGTCATTATGGGGTATTGTGTGTAGATAGATTTTATTTTATTTAATCCATTTTAGTATAAGTCTGTAACGTAACAAAATGTGGAAAAAAGTAAGGGGCTTGAAAACTTTCCGAATGCACTGTACCTATCTATGCAGGCTAGCTTCTTTTCATTTGCTAGCCAGCCAACTAAATCTATCACTCAATCACATCAAGCAGCTGAAGTGACAGAAAACGATCAACATTTTTGTTTGTTTTACCTTGGATTATATTGCCATTTCTTTGGATATATCCATTACAATGACCCTGATAAATGAATTTGCCTGGCTCAGAGAAGCTGTCAGTCTGTTCACATTCATACAGATCGCACGGTGGAGGTCCCCAAAAAAACGGCAACATTGATCCACAGGCCGGAGAGGTAGACAGCAAGGTTTAGATAAACCACAACTGTTTCAAACCAAATGCTAGCCTCTGGGCATTGGGAAATATTGAATATGACCTTTCGCGTGTGAGGCGAACGTGATAACCACTACACTACTGAAACTACAATAAAAAAGAGGAAGTCGTGGAAAATATTAGCAATGCCCACAAGTTTACCTCACATAATATCCCAAAGTGAGTACCACAGAAAGAGCCATAATACCCATTAAAAACTAGCGGTCAAACAGGAAAATGGTTCCAATCATTTTTCCACCCTTCATGTTCCCCACAGGGGATTTTAAAACACTTAAAATAAGGGCTGTGTTTCTTGTCGGCTTACCCTGGACTGGTAAACTATTTGAATCATTATGGACCTCAGACCACACGAAGCAGGAATATATTCAGAGCGCCCAAGCTAGCCACACATGCAGAGTGCGTTATGCGACAAAAAAGGTAAGTCTGAATACCAAATACTGAGAAGTGCGAAGGAAAAGCATGAATTCCGAAATTGGGAACGAGCCCTAAGTGAATAGGCTTACTGTCCAATTTGTTAAAAATTGTTTCCGCCCGGTATCGAACCGGGGACCTTTCGCGTGTTAGGCAAACGTGATAACCACTACACTACGGAAACCTGATGAGTGGAATACTATGGGTGTGGCTGACTTTGGCTGGGTGGGGCATTTATCGCTCTCAGAACCAATTGAAAATCAGAAATTACTTTGTCCATTAATTAAGCAATAAGGCTTGAGAAGCCGGGAATTATGAGGTATTTTTAAAATATTTGTTTGATTAATAAAAACTATATGTTATTGCTTTGTCATTATGGGGTATTGTGTGTAGATAGATTTTATTTTATTTAATCCATTTTAGTATAAGTCTGTAACGTAACAAAATGTGGAAAAAAGTAAGGGGCCTGAAAACTTTCCGAATGCACTGTACATATGCAGGCTAGCTTCTTTTCCTTTGCTAGCCAGCCAACTAAATCTATCACACAATCACATCAAGCAGCTGAAATGACAGAAAACAATCTACATTTTTGTTTGTTTTACCTTGGATTATATTGCCATTTCTTTGGATATATCCATTACAATGACCCTGATAAATGAATTTGCCTGGCTCAGAGAAGCTGTCAGTCTGTTCACATTCATATAGATCGCACGGTGGAGGTCCCCCAAAAAACGGCAACATTGATCCACAGGCCGGAGAGGTAGACAGCAAGGTTTAGATAAACCACAACTGTTTCAAACCAAATGCTAGCCTCTGGGCATTGGGAAATATTGAATATGACCTTTCGCGTGTGAGGCGAACGTGATAACCACTACACTACTGAAACTACAATAAAAAAAGAGGAAGTCGTGGAAAATATTAGCAATGCCCACAAGTTTACCTCACATAATATCCCAAAGTGAGTACCACAGAAAGAGCCATAATACCCATTAAAAACTAGCGGTCAAACAGGAAAATGGTTCCAATCATTTTTCCACCCTTCATGTTCCCCACAGGGGATTTTAAAACACTTAAAATAAGGGCTGTGTTTCTTGTCGGCTTACCCTGGAGTGGTAAACTATTTGAATCATTATGGACCTCAGACCACACGAAGCAGGAATATATTCAGAGCGCCCAAGCTAGCCACACATGCAGAGTGCGTTATGCGACAAAAAAGGTAAGTCTGAATACCAAATACTGAGAAGTGCGAAGGAAAAGCATGAATTCCGAAATTGGGACCAAGCCCTAAGTGAATAGGCTTACTGTCCAATTTGTTAAAAATTGTTTCCGCCCGGTCTCGAACCGGGGACCTTTCGCGTGTTAGGCGAACGTGATAACCACTACACTACGGAAACCTGATGAGTGGAATACTAAGGGTGTGGCTGACTTTGGCTGGATGGGGCATTTATCACTCTCAGAACCAATTGAGAATCAGAAATTACTTAGTCCATTAATTAAGCAATAAGGCTTGAGAAGCTGGGAATTATGAGATATTTTAAAAATATTTGTTTGATTAATAAAAACTATATGTTATTGCTTTGTCATTATGGGGTATTGTGTGTAGATAGATTTTATTTTATTTAATCCATTTTAGTATAAGTCTGTAACGTAACAAAATGTGGAAAAAAGTAAGGGGCTTGAAAACTTTCCGAATGCACTGTACCTATCTATGCAGGCTAGCTTCTTTTCGTTTGCTAGCCAGCCAACTAAATCTATCACTCAATCACATCAAGCAGCTGAAGTGACAGAAAACGATCAACATTTTTGTTTGTCTTACCTTGGATTATATTGCCATTTCTTTGGATATATCCATTACAATGACCCTGATAAATGAATTTGCCTGGCTCAGAGAAGCTGTCAGTCTGTTCACATTCATACAGATCGCACGGTGGAGGTCCCCAAAAAACGGCAACATTGATCCACAGGCCGGAGAGGTAGACAGCAAGGTTTAGATAAACCACAACTGTTTCAAACCAAATGCTAGCCTCTGGGCATTGGGAAATATTGAATATGACCTTTCGCGTGTGAGGCGAACGTGATAACCACTACAATACTGAAACTACAATAAAAAAAGAGGAAGTCGTGGAAAATATTAGCCATGCCCACAAGTTTACCTCACATAATATCCTAAAGTGAGTACCACAGAAAGAGCCATAATACCCATTAAAAACTAGCGGTCAAACAGGAAAATGGTTCCAATCATTTTTCCACCCTTCATGTTCCCCACAGGGGATTTTAAAACACTTAAAATAAGGGCTGTGTTTCTTGTCGGCTTACCCTGGACTGGTAAACTATTTGAATCATTATGGACCTCAGACCACACGAAGCAGGAATATATTCAGAGCGCCCAAGCTAGCCACACATGCAGAGTGCGTTATGCGACAAAAAAGGTAAGTCTGAATACCAAATACTGAGAAGTGCGAAGGAAAAGCATGAATTCCAAAATTGGGACCGAGCCCTAAGTGAATAGGCTTACTGTCCAATTTGTTAAAAATTGTTTCCGCCCGGTCTCGAACCGGGGACCTTTCGCGTGTTAGGCAAACGTGATAACCACTACACTACGGAAACCTGATGAGTGGAATACTATGGGTGTGGCTGACTTTGGCTGGGTGGGGCATTTATCGCTCTCAGAACCAATTGAAAATCAGAAATTACTTTGTCCATTAATTAAGCAATAAGGCTTGAGAAGCCGGGAATTATGAGGTATTTTTAAAATATTTGTTTGATTAATAAAAACTATATGTTATTGCTTTGTCATTATGGGGTATTGTGTGTAGATAGATTTTATTTTATTTCATCCATTTTAGTATAAGTCTGTAACGTAACAAAATGTGGAAAAAGTAAGGGGCCTGAAAACTTTCCGAATGCACTGTACATATGCAGGCTAGCTTCTTTTCCTTTGCTAGCCAGCCAACTAAATCTATCACACAATCACATCAAGCAGCTGAAATGACAGAAAACGATCTACATTTTTGTTTGTTTTACCTTGATTATATTGCCATTTCTTTGGATATATCCATTACAATGACCCTGATAAATGAATTTGCCTGGCTCAGAGAAGCTGTCAGTCTGTTCACATTCATACAGATCGCACGGTGGAGGTCCCCAAAAAACGGCAACATTGATCCACAGGTCGGAGAGGTAGACAGCAAGGTTTAGATAAACCACAACTGTTTCAAACCAAATGCTAGCCTCTGGGCATTGGGAAATATTGAATATGACCTTTCGCGTGTGAGGCGAACGTGATAACCACTACACTACTGAAACTACAATAAAAAAAGAGGAAGTCGTGGAAAATATTAGGAATGCCCTCAAGTTTACCTCACATAATATCCCAAAGTGAGAACCACAGAAAGAGCCATAATACCCATTAAAAACTAGCGGTCAAACAGGAAAATGGTTCCAATCATTTTTCCACCCTTCATGTTCACAGGGGATTTTAAAAACACTTAAAATAAGGGCTGTGTTTCTTGTCGGCTTACCCTGGACTGGTAAACTATTTGAATCATTATGGATCTCAGACCACACGAAGCAGGAATATATTCAGAGCGCCCAAGCTAGCCACACATGCAGAGTGCGTTATGCGACAAAAAAGGTAAGTCTGAATACCAAATACTGAGAAGTGCGAAGGAAAAGCATGAATTCCGAAATTGGGACCGAGCCCTAAGTGAATAGGCTTACTGTCCAATTTGTTAAAAATTGTTTCCGCCCGGTCTCGAACTGGGGACCTTTCGCGTGTTAGGCAAACGTGATAACCACTACACTACGGAAACCTGATGAGTGGAATACTAAGGGTGTGGCTGACTTTGGCTGGGTGGGGCATTTATCGCTCTCAGAACCAATTGAAAATCAGAAATTACTTAGTCCATTAATTAAGCAATAAGGCTTGAGAAGCCGGGAATTATGAGGTATTTTTAAAATATTTGTTTGATTAATAAAAACTATATGTTATTGCTTTGTCATTATGGGGTATTGTGTGTAGATAGATTTTATTTTATTTCATCCATTTTAGTATAAGTCTGTAACGTAACAAAATGTGGAAAAAAGTAAGGGGCTTGAAAACTTTCCGAATGCACTGTACCTATGCAGGCTAGCTTCTTTTCCTTTGCTAGCCAGCCAACTAAATCTATCACACAATCACATCAAGCAGCTGAAGTGACAGAAAACGATCAACATTTTTGTTTGTCTTACCTTGGATTATATTGCCATTTCTTTGGATATATCCATTACAATGACCCTGATAAATGCATTTGCCTGGCTCAGAGAAGCTGTCAGTCTGTTCACATTCATACAGATCGCACGATGGTGGTCCCCAAAAAAACGGCAACATTGATCCACAGGTCGGAGAGGTAGACAGCAAGGTTTAGATAAACCACAACTGTTTCAAACCAAATGCTAGCCTCTGGGCATTGGGAAATATTGAATATGACCTTTCGCGTGTGAGGCGAACGTGATAACCACTACACTACTGAAACTACAATACAAAAAGAGGAAGTCGTGGAAAATATTAGGAATGCCCACAAGTTTACCTCACATAATATCCCAAAGTGAGTACCACAGAAAGAGCCATAATACCCATTAAAAACTAGCGGTCAAACAGGAAAATGGTTCCAATCATTTTTCCACCCTTCATGTTCCCCACAGGGGATTTTAAAACACTTAAAATAAGGGCTGTGTTTTTGTCGGCTTACCCTGGACTGGTAAACTATTTGAATCATTATGGACCTCAGACCACACGAAGCAGGAATATATTCAGAGCGCCCAAGCTAGCCACACATGCAGAGTGCGTTATGCGACAAAAAAGGTAAGTCTGAATACCAAATACTGAGAAGTGCGAAGGAAAGCATGAATTCCAAATTGGGAACGAGCCCTATGAATAGGCTTACTGTCCAATTTGTTAAAAATTGCTTCCGCCCGGTATCGAACCGGGACCTTCGACTAGGCAACGTGATAACCACTACACTACGGAAACCTGATGAGTGGAATACTATGGGTGTGGCTGACTTTGGCTGGGTGGGGCATTTATCGTTCTCAGAACCAATTGAAAATCAGAAATTACTTTGTCCATTAATTAAGCAATAAGGCTTGAGAAGCCGGGAATTATGAGGTATTTTTAAAATATTTGTTTTATTAATAAAAACGATATGTTATCGCTTTGTCATTATGGGGGCATTGTGTGTAGATAGATTTTATTTTATTTAATCCATTTTAGTATAAGTCTGTAACGTAACAAAATGTGAAAAAAGTAAGGGGTTCTGAAACTTTCCGAATGCACTGTACCTATGCAGGCTAGCTTCTATTCCTTTGCTAGCCAGCCAACTAAATCTATCACACAATCACATCAAGCAGCTGAATGACAGAAAACGACTACATTTTTGTTTGTTTTACCTGGATTATATTGCCATTTCTTGATATATCCATTACAATGACCCTGATAAATGCATTTGCCTGGCTCAGAGAAGCTGTCAGTCTGTTCACATTCATACAGATCGGTGGAGGTCCCCAAAAAAAAATGCAACATTGATCCACAGGTCGGAGAGGTAGACAGCAAGGT
>NW_026277408.1:0-3359 GCF_023373465.1 Oncorhynchus keta | reverse complement strand
TGGCTTCCGGGAGCACCCGCGGATACCCGGCCTAGAGTGCACAGAGTGTGTGTCGGGCCCCCACCTCTGACTTCCATACGATTCTGGTTTCTCTTCATTACGCACAAGCCTTTCGCCTTTTACTAAAGACTTCCGTGGAGAGGAACACTTACGAGTTACCTCAGTACCTCCAGGCTCTGATCAGGCCCTACACCCAAACAAGGGCACTGCGTTCATCCACCTCTGGCCTGCTCGCCTCCCTACCACTGAGGAAGTACAGTTCCCGCTCAGCCCAGTCAAAACTGTTCGCTGCTCTGGCCCCCAATGGTGGAACAAACTCCTCACGACGCCAGGACAGCGGAGTCAATCACCACCTTCCGGAGACACCTGAAACCCCACCTCTTCAAGGAATACCTAGGATAGGGTAAGTAAGGGTAAGTAATCCTTCTCACCCCCTTCCCCCCCTAAAAGATTAGATGCAAGTGGCTGTTCCACTGGATGTCATAAGGTGTGTATGCAATTTGTAAGTCGCTCTGATAAGAGCGTCTGCTAAATGACTTAAATGTAAATGTAAAATGAGTTCAACGTATTTTTGGAGGGGCTTTGCTTCTTGCAGAGCCCGCTATCTTGTTTCAAGAGAAATTGACTGACAGACAGAGGTGGGCCAGGATAGTGACTTAAAGATACATTAGCGACTTTTTCCAAAAAACACATGCCAGTGATTGAGTGAGTGACTAAGTGACTGAGTGAGTGAGTGAGTGAGGGAGGAGCCGCCGGCTTTTGCCTACCCGCTGAGGTCTGTCGAGACCCCCGGGGGCCCGGCGGTTGCAGGGTTCCATTTGTGGGTTATCGCTTCTCGGCCTTTTGGCTCAGATCAAGCTTGGTACCCAGGTGCCTCAAAGCCCGCTGAGTCAAAAGGTCGAAGGTAGGAAGGCGATAGGTTTTTTGGGAGGTTTCTGATTATCTATCGAACAGTTATTTGTGGTTTTGTTTTTTTTGAAAAGCTATTTAAGGGTGTCATTTACCTGGTGGAGATGGCACGGGATGGAATGCACCAGTCGGTCCCTTGGGCTGGACTTGCCAACACCATACGTTTCGCATGGAAGGAGAGGGAGAGGGAGCCGTTTGAAAGGGAGGCCTTTGGAAGGATGCTGCTGATGGGACAACTGAAGCTTTCAGTAAAGGACGTGCTGTGTCTCCAGCATAATCCTTTGGAGAAAGCTTATGAAGTGACTTTGTATACAGAGAAGAAATACGAAGAAATGACGCGGTGGCAAGAGAATTGGAGAAAGAAAGTCCGATGTGTCACTACATCGTTAAAGGCCTGGCGAGAAGCAATTTTAGAGTGATGACGGTTACAATGTACAACCCACACGTAAAGGACGATGATGTGAGGGCCTTTCTGGGGAGGTACCTGGATAACATCTCCTCAGCAAGGTACCAGAAAGATTCCCTTGGCTTTTGGAATGGGAGGAGATGTTTCCAGGTCCTCCTCAGGGAGGACCCGAAGGGGTGGATGGCTACCTCCATCCTCCAGCGTTGTTCTCCCTGGGGGCTGACAGGGGGACGTTACACTATGCCCGTCAGCCTCCGTTCTGCAGGCGATGTATGGCCTATGGCCACACACTCGCCTCGTGCAGCACGAGGAGGTGCAGATACTGTGGATCGGGTGAGCACGAGGCGAGGGAATGTGCCGAGCCAAAGAAATGCCACGGGTGTGGCTCGGAAACGCACCTGTGGCAGGATTGCCCGGCTCGGCGGGGGTCATACTCGTCTGCAGCTGGGGGGGGAGCGAGAGCGGAGGATGGAGGAAGACAAGGTAGAGAGGAGCCGGAAGAAAGGGGCAGAAGGACGGAGCAGAAGGAAAAGAGGAGAGAGCTGGGACAGAAAGAGAGGAGGACGGGATGGAAGAAGAGGTGGTTGGCCCGGAAGGAGAGGAGGCCGGAACGGAGGGAGAGGTGGCCGTAACGGAAGGTGAAGTGGCCGTAAAGGAAGGAGAGGTGGCCGGAACGGGAGGAGAGGTGGACGGAACGGGAGGGGAGGTGGCTGGTACGGAAGGAGGGGGGGATAGTGAAGTGACGCGGGCAAGGGTGGAGGATTTGAGAAAGATGGTGGGGGAATTGGTAGAGAGAGAAAGGGAGAATGGAAAGGAGAAGGAAGGCATTATGGATGAATTTGAACATATTGAACCTGTGCTCAGTGTACCTCCGAGTAAGAGGACAAAGAGGCTGGTGAAGAGGAGGGTTGGGAAGAAGGGGGGGGGGCAGAACGGGGGGAGGGGGAGGTGGCGGGGCCTTCATGGGCTCCGTCTCCATCCTCTTTTAAACCCCTCGCTGAGCTCAACCTCCCATGCTCAGCTCAGAACTGGATGATGGAGGGGGAGACGGACTTCTCATTTGGGGAGGTAATGTCCCCGGTCAGGAGTCCGGAGGGAGAGGGGGTGATGGACTTGAGTGTGGGGCAAGGGCCGGGTGTTGTTGCTGTGTTCAGGGGAGGGGGGAAGGTGGGTGATGGGAATAAAGTAGGGTCACAGTTAGACGGGATAGAGAAGGGGAGCACTGGGTGAGATTTTGTTGTTATATAGGGGGTTTGGATTTTTGTAGGTTATTGGTAATTGGTTTTTGCATATGGATATAGTTTAGCAGTTTTGGAATGACAATTTGTACATTATTGATAGTGGAGATTTAAGTTGATGAAATTACGGAAGATTATTGATTGTTTTTTGGATTTGGTTATAGTTTATTAGGTTTGGATGATTATTTGTAGTTTTGTTGTAATTGTATAGTTTAAGTTGAATTAATTTTGGATTATTATTGTTTGGTTCTGATTGTTAATAAATATATTTTATTAAAAAAAAAAAAATCTGTTCTTATCAGTTTAATATCTGATACGTCCCCCATCGGGGGACTACATATTAAATGGATTTTTCGAACAGGAGTCGGAAATGGGGCTTGCTCCGTCCGCTCCACGCATCGACCCGGTATTGCAGTACCTCAGGGAACGGTGCAACACTTTTCTCCCGTTGTCAAGGAAAAATGCTCATTCACAAAGCTATGTAAACAGCTAGCCTAGCTAGCTAGCTAGCAAAAGAAGAGAAGAAAGGTGTAGCGCTCTTCAATGGGGTCCCCCGTTTCCCGCCATTTTTGTTG
Source organism: Oncorhynchus keta (assembly GCF_023373465.1). Taxonomy (NCBI): domain Eukaryota; kingdom Metazoa; phylum Chordata; class Actinopteri; order Salmoniformes; family Salmonidae; genus Oncorhynchus; species Oncorhynchus keta. Next base: position 231 of record NW_026277408.1, on the reverse strand, counting down.
CCAGTGACTGAGTGACTGAGTGACTGACTGAGTGAGTGAGTGAGTGAGTGACTGACTGACTGACTGACTGAGTGAGTGAGTGAGTGAGTGAGTGAGTGAGTGAGTGAGTGAGTGAGTGAGTGAGTGAGTGAGGGAGGGAGGGAGGAGCCGCCGGCTTTTGCCTACCCGCTGAGGTCTGTCGAGACCCCCGGGGGCCCGGCGGTTGCAGGGTTCCATTTGTGGGTTATCGCT
>NW_026277407.1:0-575 GCF_023373465.1 Oncorhynchus keta | reverse complement strand
TTGCTTATGCCCTCTTGTGGGAATTTCCGGGACATGGGAAAAATGACATAAATCTTATTATTTTTTTGTAAAACGGAAACGAATGTCCGACAAACGTTCATTTGATGACTTCCTGGTAGGTCCGGCCCTGCCGCCAGCGGCGCGTCCATGATTTTACAAACGATTTCGGACGTCTAGTGAGGACCGTACATTTACAATATGGACTTTCTCACTAACCATACAGGTTCTGCAATTCTTCCTTAAGGTATGTTAATGACTCAAATGAGGGAGGAGCCGGCTTTTGCCTACCCGCTGAGGTCTGTCGAGACCCCGGGGGCCGGCTTGTTTATGGAAAAAAAAAGTTTTTTGTGGGTTAATCGCTTCTCGGCCTTTGGCTCAGTACAAGCTTGACACTCAAATCCCTAGAGCCCCTGAGCCAGAGAGGTCGTCTGAGTGCATAAACGTTTTTGATTTTGATCAAAGAACAAAAAAGTTTTTTTCTCCATTACTTTTGTTTTGGGTTTTTTTTGCCCGGAGGAGTGCGTCATTCTCATCGTGAGGATGGCGCAGAGATCATCATTTGGGTCGGTCCCAGG
>NW_026277406.1:285000-286545 GCF_023373465.1 Oncorhynchus keta | reverse complement strand
CACTTAGTAACATACCTCAACCTGCCCTGTTATTTAACCTATTAGGTATAAGGGGGCAGCATTTTCACTTTAGATAAATTGCCTGCCCATAGTGAACTGCCTCCTACTCTGTCCCAGATGATATTATTACTATTGGATAGAAAACACTCTGAAGTTTCCAAACCTGTTCAAATTATGTCTGTGAGTATAACAGAACTCATAGGGCAGGCAAACTTCCAAACAGGAAGTGGAAATTCTGGGGCTGGTTGATTTTCAAGTCATCGCCTATTCACATCCCAGTAAGATATGGATCTGTTCGCACTTCCTACGCCTTCCACTAGATGTCAACAGTCAGTAGAACGTGGAATGAAGCCTCTAGTGTGATGTGGGACCGGATGGCAGCTATTTGAGTCACTGGTCTGGCAGAATGCCAGTTCCTGGTTACGCGCAGTAGTCATTATATGCCTTGCGTTCCATTACTCTGTAGACAAAAGAAATGCTCCGGTTGGAACGTTATTGATATATATGATAATAACATCCTGAAGATTGATTCTCTACTTAGTTTGACCAGTTTAGTCGACCTGGAATATAACTTTTTGAAGTTTTCGTCCGAGTTCGCCTGGACCAGCGCCAGCTTTTGGACATGTGAACTAAACGTGCTAGTAAAAGTAGCTAATTGGACACCAGTAATGGACAGTATGAAACAAAACAATGATTTATTGAATGAGATTCCTTGCTGCATTCTGATGAAAGATCATAAAAGGTAAGGGAATATTTATGATGTAATTTCGTATTTCTATTGACTCAACATGGCTGGAAGAAATATATTTACGTCAGATTATTTAACGTTTTTAAAAAATCTGACACAGCGGTTGCATTTTAAGAACCAGTGTATCTTTAATTATATGTAAAACATGTATCTTTCGTCAAAAAGTTTATGATGAGTATTTCTGTTATCTGACGTAGCTCTCTGTAATACTCCGGATATTTTGGGTCAGTTCTGAACATGGCGCCAATGTAAACCAAATATGTGGATATAAATATGCATATTATCAAACAAAAACGTAAATGTATTGTGTAACATGATGTAATACGAGTGTCATCTGATGGGGTATCAAGGTTAGTGGTTCATTTTATCTCTATTTCTGCTTTTGTGACTATCTTTGGCTGGGAAAATGGCTGTGTCTTTTGGGATTTGGTGATCTAACATACCAAGAACATTTTGACACTTGCCATATAGTTAGTGAGAAAAAGTCCACATGTACAAATGTACGGTCCCTTACTAGACGTCAAACAACATTTATAGAATTTGCGGATGGGCCGTGCGGCAGGGCAGTCTTCCAGGAAGTCATCAAACGAACTCTCTCGGACATTGATTTCCGTTTATAACATTTTCAAATGTTGGTCATTTTCCGCTCTCCCATAAATCCCACAAAAGGCGGATGAATCATATTGCAAATGCAAAACATCACCAATCACGGCGTGCCTTATCTCCCTATATGTTCTGTTACTCACAGACACCATTCAAACAGTTTTAGAAACGTTAAGTGTTTCTATCCAAATCTA